>NW_025862344.1:0-36958 GCF_002878395.1 Capsicum annuum
CTTAACTCAAACTCGACACTCTTTTCCTTCTCTTTTTCCTCTCTGTTTTTGTTTCTTTCTCCCTTTTTTGGTTTTTCTTTTTCTGATCTTTCACTATGTTCTTTTTGTTTCTGTTGTTTTCTTCTTCTTTTTTTTCTTTCTTTCTTGATCCGTATGTGGTCTCTCCTCCTTGTGTGTGTGCTTTTTGTGTTATATAAGGAGTAGCAGATTGTGAGGAAGTGGGATTGAGGTGTGGGAGAGACGTGGGTTATGGGGATATTGGGTAGTTTTAGGTTTCTTTTTTTCTTATTAATATTTTAAACAAAATAAAAAAATTATAAAATCTATTTAAAACTAAAAAAAAATACAAAATAAGTTAATTAGCTAGTCTTAGGAATATGACTAAGAAATATTAATATCACATTCTTTATTAAAGTTGAAAGAAGAAAATAAATATAATTTAGAAAAAAATTCTTTTTATTTTTATTATTTTTTTCTAAAAATAAATAAACAAATAAATAAACAAATAAATAAACCATAAAATAAAAACTTATTTAAAAATGTGACTCTATTTTTGTAGTTTTTTTTTTTCAAAATTTTTAAAATAAATTTAGTAAAAATAAGATAAATTTAAATTATCCAATTTAGACCCTAAAACGAAATTGAACACTAAAATGGCAAAGACACTTAGGTTTGGTAAAAAATTAGGTGTTTACATTGTTAATTTAATGTTAGTAGGTCAATAGATGTTCACCAGCCAACTCAGTAAGAGAATATCGATATTGTCTCTTTTCAAGGAATAAACTTCGAGTCCTTCATAAACAAGGTTCTGAAAACTCAAATATATGTTTCGTCTATTGATTTTGTTATTAATTTCAAATCAAATATGTAGTCATATATGTATTGCGAAAAGTTGAAAGTGTATAACTACTAAAATCTTCACTATTGGCAATTCAGAATGAAGTTCTACCACTTCGTTGATTTTGTAACATATCATTACAGACCGAAAAGGAACATGAATTTGATTTTAATTTCAATGGAATTTTCTATCAAGTATCGGAACAAGCTGATCTAGGTATGATAGGATTAGAAATGAGGAATGAGGTTATTCAAGATAAGGTAAGAGTGTCCATCTCGCGGTGGACAAGATGATGGAAGCGAGTTATATTGATAATATTTGATTTGTTTTGCATTGATCTTGTAGGTAGGGCTGAACATATTTTGGTTTAAATCGAAAAAAATGAAAAACCAAACTAAAATTTTAATTTCGATTTGTTTTTTTCGGATCAGTTTCAGTTTTCAATTTTTGAAATTCGGTTAAACGGTTTGGTTTTCGGTTTTTTCAAAAAAATAATTCGGATAAATTGATTAACCAAAATTCTATAAATAATTAATAATATAAATATTTTATTATATATATAATATTTAATATATAATAATATAATGTAAATCTATAATAGCAACCCTAATAACTAATAAGTAATAGCACACCACATACAACTACCAACATACATCAATCCAATAGTCAAACAATCGATCGAATCATAGACCACTGGAGAGATCGTCGTCTGTACAACAACACCAGAGCCGGCGACCAAACGACCATTGTAGGCTGCAGCCCGAAGTGCCGATTGTGGTCTTTTCGGCAGCGATCATTCTTTCGAGTTTCGATTGTTTATGCAAACTTATGCATAATGAAGTTATATATTATGTTAAACTTATGGTTATATCATTAGTTTCATCTATGTTGAGTTATTTATGTCTTGAAATGAAAAATAGGTTTGAATTTTTTTTTTAAATCATTAATTTTAAATGTCCAGTCATAACAAAGAGAGGTTCACTACTTTAATCTTAAAAACTGAAATAAAAATCCAAAATAACTGAACCAAATTTGTAGAAATTGAACCAAACTAAATTTATTTAGATTTGGTTATGGTTGTCATTTTTGTCAATCAAAAAATCAAACAGATATTAAATTATCAAATCGAACAAACCGAATGCCCAACCCTACTTGTAGGTATCTTGAAGATGGATGAACGACGATAATAAGACCTAGTTGATGAACAAATCATTGAAGGCAAGTTAATTTTAGAGGTTTTATTTTGTTTAATCGAAGCCTATGTATCAAGTACGAAACTTTTATGATAGATTGAGGTTGAAGAATCAACATTGATTTATGGTTAAAATTGAGGTTTTTTGTTGCCACCGGATGTAGGTTGTAGTTTTATTCTTTATATGTATATCTCCTTCTCTATCTAAACCCCCTTTGTTCATGAGGTTTAGCACACTTCTTATTTCCATCATTTGCATATATTTCTGTGTATATGCTTTCTTTAAATGTAAATGATATACATATAATTTGGGGGATAATAACGAATAATGAATTGCATAGTTTGGTTGTTTTGACCTTGAGAGCTAATATCATCATGCAGTGCTATATGAAGGTGTTTTGACTTGGATAACAACTTCACTCATGTTTCAACATTTGGAATTCAAGTTATTTTGGGGGGTGGGATTGTAGTTTATGGAGATTAATTAGTACTTTTGATTTCTATAAAGTTCAGTCCTTAGGGTTTTGAAATTATGAATTAATTTGACTAATTTTCAGAGCTAAATTAGATTAGATTAATTCAATATTTTAAAATTAAAATTTAGATATTCAAAAACTATATGAAAGGTAATATAAGTTGCAAACTTTTATATTGATTAATTCAATATTTTTCTGAGAGGTAGAAGACAACCATTGACATGTTGCTAAGGTAGTTGAATTTTAAGCCATCATTAAGTTTGTATAATTTTTCATGAATTCTTATTTTTATGTTTGCTATTATATTGCAAAACAACCTCTAAATTAGGGATGAATTTTGTTTAATGTTAGAAGTTGATTTTTGCTTTGGTTTCAGAAAAATACCTTTCTTAAACTAAGAGAAGGAGGTTTTCCAAGCACTTCGTATTGAAGTACTAGGGCAATGTAACAGACTGATCACATATCGGGTATCAAAATAATTTAGATAACTAATTATTAGCTTATAAGAACTACCGTACTTAATTTTATCTAAAAATTTATTCTTTTTTTTGTTATTATTTTTGTTTAAATAAAATTTTGACCCACTAAACCTCATGCATGTCATGATGAATCCAAGCGTAGAGTAATAAAACCTAAAATTGATTGCTTCTCAAAAGATAGTTGTCTATCTCAAGTTGTCTAATGTTTGGTATTGAAACATGAAGAACAACAATAAAACTTTTTGCAGTATGTAAAACACACGTGCAAAACACGTATCTTAAACTAGAATAATAAATATAAAAGAAAAAATAAAAAGAGCAACATAAAAGTCTACATTAACAAAAAAAGGAACAAAATCAACAAAAAATAAAATTTAAAAAAATTACAGACAAATATAAATACAAATACAATTTTTTTCTAGAAGTAAAAAAAAAGAGAACAAGAAAAAGAGAGAGACAGTCCAACGGTGGTTAAGGGTGCTAAAAAAAGAGATATGATGTCTGGGTTTGAATCCTAGGGAAAATTTCCTTGTACATTTTTTTTTGTTAAATTATGAATAAAAGAAGAAGAGGGGTAATTAAGAAGAAAGTCTACTGATTATACTTGGTTGAAACTTAAGCTACGTAGAATAATTAGAAACTTATGTTTGCCATCTACCTAGTTTTTCCTACTTTTAAAAGCGAGGAAGGAGGGAAGTACAAGTGAAGTTATCAATGGGCCAGAATTTGGACTCATTATTGTATATTGACGATTCATAAAAATTTCCCGAACACCTTGTTTGGGTGTTGATATTTAACTTGTGTTCATCTTTTTAAATTTATTGTATATATACCCACTTCAAGTAAACATAGTGTTTAAGTTACATGTGAGTAAGATTCATGTATTTTTGTCTGAAGTTACTTTAGTCATTTTTGTCTGAGCTTCACCCACATGGTATTGAAGTTTAGACATTTTTGTTTGACTTCATCCATTTCTATTCGAACTTGAGCCATATGTGAATGATTATTACGCAGAAATGACTCTAGCCAATGAACTTCACAATTGATCCTCTTTACTTTGACATAATTTGCAGGTGGTAAATAAGCCATGCACATCTTGGTCCTTGTGAATAACTTTCTTCTTCATAGCTTGTTACTTTGGTAGATTGCTTTAGCTTTTGTAAATTAGTTCACACTTTGTTTTCAAGTTTCTCTTCTTATATATTCAGAACAAGATTCAAAAGTTAGCCAAAAGGTGCTTGGAAGGAAGAAAAAAGAGCCTATATAGCAAGATAAAATAAAAAAGGAAGATATCATCTTCCAGCAATAATAGTAGGTAGTGCAATGGCCTCTATACTTTTTTGTAAAAATTCTCACTGTGCTGAAGATAAGTGTGAAGTTGGTGAGCTTTTTGTTGTGACTTATGCAATTTATTAAACTCTCCTTTTCAAGTGTGAAGTTGGTGAGCTTTTTGTTATGAATTATGCAATTTCTTAAACTCTCATTTTCATGTAAGCAACACCTTATATTCAATCATAATCGTAAAGACTAGTTTTTTGAAAGAAATATGTGAAATGTGCATTTCTATATGATTTGACTATTTTATTCCTCTTCGTACTTGCATTATAGTATTTTTGGGGTGTGGATGTGATTGACACAGTTTTTAATGCATTTTGATACCATTTATGCGATATTATGTTTTTGATAGCTTCGAGAGCCTTATTTTGGACTTATGTAGATATCTTTTAATCCGTTCAACAGATGACTGAATGGACTATGCCAGTAGCTCTGGAATATCGATTTTAGACTAGGTAAATCTTTGGTTCGGGTCGCAATGCACCCGAGCTCATTTCGACCTGTTGGTTGGCAAGTTAACAAATTAGAAATATGGGTGTTGGATCCACATTTGGTCGAAACGACCTCGAATGGAAAATCCGATTGCGCCAATAGGCCTGAAATATCGATTTTAGGGTGGTAACATATTTGGTGTGATTTTACAAATTTTAAATCTCATTTCGATCCTCGGTAATTGTTATTTTAAGTTTTATGGGTCAACTCTGTGAAAATGACACTTTTTTGAAAATCCAACTTTGCCAACGCGTCTAGAACATCAAATTTAGTATGGTTGCATAGTCCGTCTGCATATATCGGATTCTGAACGAATTTCGAGGAACCCGCCGAAGTCCATTTTTAGACTTAAAATCTGATTTTTTTCTTCAAAAAAAGCTGGTGCCTAAAAAAAACAGCCCTTATAGAAGCTTTTTAGGCCTATTTTTGCTCGTTTTTTTATCTTGCCTCTTGAGAGTTAAATCCTAAAATAGTGTGAGAGCTTAAAAGTGAATATTGTTGGAGCTTAAGAAGCTAGATAAACATCTATTTCTTGATTTTATTACAGATTTAAGGTAAGAATTCACCCTTTTCTTAGTAATTTCTTGATTAAATTCTAAAAATCTCAAAAATTTTAGAGCTTGATTTTAAACCTCAATTGCACTCTTTTTCACTTGAATAATGTTTTAAACTTATAATTACTAATTTTTCATCAATTTAACCTTCAAAACAACTTTGATTCTTGATTTTAACACGGATTTCAAAGATTTTATCCGGTAAAGCTTAAAAATGGTTTTCCTTCAATTTGAACCTTATTTTTTACTCGATTTGACTTGATATTTTAGCTATAGATTTCTAAAACTATGAAGAACACATTTTAAAAATAAAGTTACAATTTTTCTCTTCTATTTTGAAAATTCATTTCGAGGGTCCGTTTTGACCCCGAACCAAAAGTAGTCAATATGAGTATTGTTGGCTTTGTTTTGATGTGTAGATTCTATATTTTTGGATTTAGTTGATTTTGGAATCGTTCGTGAAAAGTAAGATCATGTATTTGAAGTGTAGCTGACCGGTCAATTTCGGCATTCGAGGTAGGTTATGACTTAACTTAATGATACAAAATGCATGTTAAGGGTGGAAACTATTCATAAAAAAATGACTATCTATGTGTTGTGCCCGTTTGGGGGCCTATATTTGACGTAATTATTGAAATTGAGATATTATGAGATATGTGTAACCGTGTGAGGTCTAATGTCATATTGATAGCCTTGAATACAAGTGTAATTGTATTATGTTGTTGATTGTATTGTGTTGTTGAAATGCTTAATATGGTACCATTGTTGTATTGTGATATATTCATACTTGTTGGCATTGAAACATGTGGAAATTCATGGATGGATTAATGAGTGGATATTGGTTCACGTAGTTGTGGAAATTCATTATTATGATTGGTTGTGGAAATACCTCATGTGGTTAGTTATGGAAATACTCATTATGATGGATTGTGAACATTGCATTATCATCCTTATGTCATAATACACATAATTTCACTTGTTTGTTGTATGCTTTGTATATACTTGTAGTAGTTGTTTGTCATAATTGATTTATATCTTATATTCTCTGAAAATACTAAAAATTTTGAAAACACTGAAAACATCAGCTTTTATAACCCTCCCCGAAGGATATGCCAGGGAGGACATATTGATATATGAATTGTATATGGCTTGACAAACCCCCCATGTATCTCACGTCGGGAGGTTTATCTCTGTGGGTATATACGGAGGTTGTGCGATGACCTCGTATCATCATCATCATATACATTGCACTTGCTCTATTATGTTTGTGTTATTACTTGTATTTGCCAATTAACTTGTATCTATATAATTGTTCTATCTTCCTTAATTGTACTTGATAATTTTGTATATACTTGGTTTCTGTTGTCCTTCTTATATACGAGATGGTGTATACTTGTTCCCTATTTGGTATGTTGTTGTATAATATGTGTATATTGTAGAGTTGCTAGTGCAAGCGGTGTGGGCTACCATTGTGAGATCTTTTTTGATTACAGGTGACGTGCCCTTAGTGTGTATTTTTGTATGCATTATTTTCTATTTTGCTCGATCGGCCTATGATACCTGCTCAGTACAAGTGGACCGTACTTATTCCTACTTCAACCTTCTGGTACAAATCCAGGTTTGGGTGCGCCTCATGCTTCTTGACTCGAGTGATTATTAGAGTTTTTAAGGTAGTGGGTGACTTTCAGACGTTTGAATGTGTCCTACTATCTTTCTCTATTAGACCATGTCTTTATTGTATTTTAGAGACAGGGTTTTTATGTTTTGAGTTACCTTATGTATCCTCTTTTGGACTCGAGTTGTATTAGTAGTTCTTACAGTATTGACACCTGTTTTTGGGAATGTATGATTTTGGATATGTTCTTTCCGCATTATTGTAATTACTTGTATGGTCCGACTTTGTTCTAGGAGCCTCATCTTGGGTATTTATGTCTTTTTTCCTTTTTGTATCAGTTTGGGGATAGACTTACTTATCAAGGTATGCCGCAACAATTGCCATCATGACCCTTGTTTTTGGGTCGTGACAATAAAGTCTTTTTCTTTCTGGTTCAGTGTCCTATATTTGTATTATACTTCAATTGAATTGAAATTCACACATTACATGACTCATTTCTAGGGGTGACGCTCCCAATAATTTTTTTAAAATTTTTTCAATATATTTATTTTGGTTGATCTTTAATTTTTTTCCTCAAATATTATGGTCTTTAATTTTTAACTATCTACAACTCATTAATGAAAATTTGTAGGTCAAAGTACCCTTATGTATGACCTAATTTCGTAAGGCATAAGTTTAGAAAACTTTTGCCTTGTCCAACATAAGTTCGGTAGGAATGAAGTTATCCAAAAATAGATTGTGTAGTATATCTAATTTGCCTAGGATAAGTTGTATAGGAATACATTATACCTCTTCTTGGCATAACTTCGTAAGTTATAAAATTGAGTTTTATAGAAACTAAGTTATGTTTTGTAAGACGTAATTTGTGGTACTTGAATTGTACTTATGCCTCTATCGGCATAAGTTTCGTACAAATTAAGCGACATAACTTGTGTCTTGTAAGATATAATATGGTTATATTATGATATGAAAATATAAACTTATGTCGAACGATTTACTTTTGGACGTTAAGCATATTTTCGACCACTTTTTTGTTACTTAAAATGCTTCAGGAAAAAAATTAAATATCATAAATTTGTGGGGTAAAAATTAAACACTACCAAAAGGCATTCATGTGAATAACCTATATTTTTTTTTTGTTGCGAAGACTCAAACCTACGAAATATGAAGTCATATGAAAAAAGTTCATTTCTATTTCAAAATCTTTAACTTTATTCTTCAAGAACAATTTTTTCCTCTTTATTCCAATAAAATTGTTAATCATTATTTTATCCCTTTTCTACTTGGAGGATTGAAAAACTTTGATCTTTGACTTTCTAAACTATTTCAAAACTTGAGAAACTTTTTCGAAAAAAATTTAAGAAAATATAGAGTCGTCACTTGATTTTTAAAGAAAAATATCAAGAAAACATAAAAAAATATTTTAAAGACTTAAACACAGAAACGAATCCTTAAAATAGAAAAAATGGATAAAGATTTAGGTAATACCTTGAGAGGATTTTTAAGGCACTCAAGAGCATCCGTCAAAAAATGATTGACCAAAAGACAAATTGACTAATTTGATTAATTTTGAAAACATGACTAATTTTGTAAAATCTTGAAATTCATTTGCAAAATATGACATTCATTTTATGCAAGTAAAAATATAGTTTATTTAACGTAGATAATTCTCTTAACAAGAAAGTTGAGGTAAATCCAATTCTTTTATCAATTTAAGGAAAAAGATAAATTATATTCAATAAAGGGAGAAAGAAGGCGTTTTTGAATTTCTTAAAATCCCCAAATAGAGGAAATCCCTAAAACCCTAGCCTAGCCGTAACCCTAGCCCTAGCACCGCCGTAATTGGTGTCGGCATGATTGGTCTGGCCAAGGGTCCGTCATCACTGACTGATCAACAATTTTTATTTGCTTCTCCATCAATGTTTCTAGAATTATAGCATCCTAAATTGCCACCTAAATCCTCATTGCCTACACCTACTATGAATTTGCCTACTGATGAAAATACTAGTTGTGATAAGCTGATAATTTTATAGGTAATCAAATCAAGTTTGCTGATTTATTAAAACCTAAGATGGGAGTCTCTACAGATAAATAAGGGTGTTGGAATAGCAATGAAATCTATTAGTTACAATGATGGTACATCTCAAATTTCTTGGACAGAAGACGAAGTAAAAAAGATGAATATTATTGAAGATCTTCAACTTGCAGTAATAGAATTTTTTTTTATGGATGGCCAGAGATGGAGAACTTGTGGATATAAATCTCAAAACAATGTCACATTAACGAAGAATGTAAAATTGGCCTCAGATGAGATTTTCAAGAATGGAGAATTTTGTAAACATGATGACAGAGAATGTTTACTACATTACTGCGAAAGATGGTCTTGCTTTTCAAATGCGTCCAATGATATATGATGCTAATTTTAGATTGAATGAAGAAACTACAAGTGGCATGAATCTCCTTTCCCAATTTGTTATCTGCATTTTATGTAAAGGAATCTTTTTTTTCACTGGCATTAGCTGTTGGGAAGCCAATTCATTAGACCAAGCTACTATTAATAAGACCAGAACAAGTTGTTCTAGGTCAAAGTGCAAGTGACCTAACAATTAAATTACCCGACTATGTGGAGTTAGAGGAAATAAATGATAAAACAAATGATGCCAAAGTTCAAAAAGTAGAAATATAGTATGATGTTATGCCTAAGTATTGTCATACATGCAAACTGCAAGATCATGATGAAAATGATTGTAGAAAATTTCATCTGAAATTAACACTCAAGAGATAGGAGAATGTACAAAATAAAGAAATAGACAAAAGTGTAATGTAAGATGAGAAAGACATTCAGAGAAGGTATAGAAATGGGAGAGTGGTATATGCAAGATGGAATCCTACTAGTAGGAGATTTAAACCTGAACAAGGAACCAATAAGTTAATTAATGAGAAAAAAGACATGAATCAGGATCATAAAGGGATTAGTATTTCTAATACTTTTGATATTCTACAAAGGAATTTACTTGAGGGAGATGCAAACACACCAAAAAAGAAAATGGCAGACATGATCATAATGCACAACAACAACAGGGGAATAATACATAGAGTGGACAATCTGCAAGTCCAAAAAGAGGCGATAGTAAAAGTCATGATACAAAGAGTAGTGATAGCTCACAACATAATGCAGTGTTAACTAACAATGTATCCATGTCGAATGAATGTAAAACAATTGATAGATCCACCATAATTAGTGAAGTAGCAACAAATAGTACAAAGAAGTACTCTGAGTGCAAAAATAGTGGAGATGAGGGTAGTAGAATGATAATAAATAAAAATGATCCAGGCAATAAAATGGTACCAGCAATCATTCAGAAAGTATCAATCAAATTCCTCAGGGATTGAAAGATGATAATCAAATTTTAACATAATCTACTTATCAGGATCTTTTATAGATTGATAGATCTATGGAAGTTTACAAAAATGAAAAAATTGTTAGTTCTTATCCTGAATTCCATATACGACAGTATTATTGCTAAAAAAAGAAGGAGATGAACAAGGGGGTTCTCAGGAGATTTCAAAAATTTGCTTGAAAATAAGTCCTACGAAAACTTTGCATGAATTAGTTTCTCATAAGAATTTTTTTAAAGAGATGCTGTTGAAGAAGGATAAACAAAATCATTAGGTAGAATATTTGGAAGAGGTGGATCACCCATAGATTGAAGATTAGGTATTTAAGTAAGCTGGATTATCACCTCAATCATTCAAAAGCAAAAATAAAGACAAGAGTATAGTTGACTCAAGGGCTACTAGGATAAATCCTAAGAGGAGTGCTAAATCTAAATTCAAATGATTATTAAAGTATTATTTCAAAATATGAGGTCGTAAGAACATAAAATTCATTTCATAGAACTCAAATATTACATAGGCATAACAAATTTTTATTTATAGCTTTGATAGAACCTTTTCAAGGTATTAATCAGATTAAAAAATATAAAAGAAAGTTGGGATGCAATATGTAAACTATAATAAGAATGGGAAGATCTGAATTTTCATTAATGGCAATATTAATCTGAGTGTTCTCTCAGATACAAAGTAATAGTTAACACTATAATTGGATTTTATAAAATCTGGTCAATAATTGGTGAATAATGTGGTATATGTCAAGTATGATGCTCAGGGGAGACTCAATTTATAGGAGAATATCTACTCTGCTTATATGAATAATAGGCTGCCTTGGTTAACAAGGATGATTTTAATGTCATCTTGAGTGATGAGGAGAAGATAAGGGACCTTCCTATTTATCTACAAGAATATGAAGACTTTGCTTTTTGTATAAATTCTTGTGATCTTATGGAGTTTAATTTCAAAGGTAGCCCTTTTACTTGGTGGAATGGTAGAATTGATAACAAATGCATTTTTAATAGACTGGATAGACTCCTTGAATTAGGAGTTTCTGGGTTTGTTTGGATCAATAGATATCGAACACTTAGCCATAAAAGGATCAGATCATGTACCTTTATTATTAACTTAATCAGTCTACAAATTTTGAAAGACCATTAAGGATCCTTAATTTCTTGACTGAAAGGGTTGATTTTTAACAAGTTATTCTTGAAAATTGGAGATCTAATGAAGAAGATGATATTCTTATCAGCCTAAAGAAAAAGCTAAAGAAGACTAAAGTTGCTTTGTCCAGATAGAGCAAAGAAAGCTTTGGTGATAGTTTTAAGAACCTGCAAATCTGGGAAGAAATTATCAAATTTAAAGAAGAACTCTTTGAAAAGAACCCTAATGCCGACAATAGAATGGTGCTTTAAAGAACCCAAGTAGAATTGAAAGACATATTCACTTTGAAGAAAAATTTTAGAAATAGAAAGCTGGGATTCAATGGTTCTCTGAAGGAGAAAAGAACATAAAATTCTTTCATAATTTGATCAAAAGAAGAAGAAAAAATTTAAGTCTACAGAAAATAAAATGGGTTGATGGATGGTCGATTGAAGAGGTTAATCAAGTAGCTAATGAGACTGTGTTATTTTTTCAAGACCAGTTTATTGGAAAAAGTATTGATGCAAAATTCTTTTTTTGCCGGAACACTCAAAAAATGGTTTCTGATGAGGTTAACACTACAATCAATGTATATTCCACTTTGAAAGAAGTCAAAGTAATTATTTTGGAACTGAATGGTAAAAATGCATGTGGATCAGATGATTTTACAGGTCACTTTTTTCAAAAAATGCTTGGATATAGTTGGAATAGATGTATGAAAAGTGATGACCACATTCTTTGAGGGTTACCCACTTTCCAAATCCATTACTCATACTAATTTTAGTTCTTTTACCACAAAAGATATTGTGCAATATTTTTATAATATGAGACTAATTAGTTTGAGTAATTTTCTAAATAAAGTAATTTCTAGGGTCTTACATGATACACTGAAAGAGATTTTACCAATGTTTATTTTAAGAAAACAATCTGATTTGTGAAAGAAAAAAGCATCACTGGAAATGTACTTCTTGCACATGAAATTATATAAAATATTGGACTAAGAGAAAAATCTTTCAATGCGGTGATTAAACTTGATATGAATAAAGCCTATGATAGAGTGAAATGGAATTTTTTGATTAAGGTTTTGGAGAAAATAAGGTTTGACTATAAAGTGGTGGATAAGATATGGAGACTGATAAATAATAACTTGTATTCTATTCTTTGTGGTTCGGCACATGAATTTTTGTAATACCCCATACTGTTTTAAGTTCAGTTTAGCCTATAGCACATGTATAAGAGGCTTAGAACCTGGAAATTTGGCTAAGTGTTGGGGACCTAGTCTTAT
This sequence comes from Capsicum annuum, assembly GCF_002878395.1. Taxonomy (NCBI): domain Eukaryota; kingdom Viridiplantae; phylum Streptophyta; class Magnoliopsida; order Solanales; family Solanaceae; genus Capsicum; species Capsicum annuum. Next base: position 12,800 of record NW_025862344.1, read on the forward strand.
TTTTAGCCTTTCATCTTTGATAATTTTTTAAAGTGACCTTTCCGACCCTGAGACGTAAGTTTTTGAGTTGATTCATGTTTAAGGGTGTAAGTAGCATGTCTCGAATAAGTTTTAGATTTTTTAGACGAGGGTTGGACGACGTTTGGATTTCCAAAACAGCAACTCACCGTGATTGTGGCGTGTTGTGGTGAAGTTCAAAATGACAATTGTCCGATTCCAGCAAGTCGTGGAATCGCAATGACATCCTTGGCGCATCGCTGTTAAGGCCCAATCAGCGTTCTAGTTATGAATTTTAATTTCCCAATGTTAGTCTTATCATTTTTCCTCACCTAATCCGTCCAAAATACAAAATTAAAACCCCAAAGGGCCATTATATGCCCCATTACTCATAATTTCTCTCCAAGAAAGCAATTTTCTCTCAAGAAGAAACCCTATCCTCTTCAATATTCAAGGTCAAGCTTCAAGAAAATCACCAAAACTTTTGCAAATTCTTTAATTAAGGTATGTTAGGTGTTCTTTCATGTATCCTTTTCGTCCATGGAGTCCAAGAACTCAATTTCAAGTTTAATTTATGATATTTACATGTATTTATGAATTTTATCGATGGACCTCCATGAATTTCAATTTTGTATCATATTAACATGTGTTCTTATTATAATTAGCCTTTGATCCATTGAAGGATGGTATTTTCATGTTAAATCCTTAACCCATGATTTTGGTATTGAAACTATGTTACAATCACATCATTAAAATTATCTTCATGCTTTAACTTTATGATCCCCCATGTGTTTGATGAGATGACTCATAGATGAATCTTGAACAATGACTATTTATGTTGTTCTCTAAGTCATATTACGGTTTCAAATATTCTCATGTGTTCGTATTGACATTGCTATCAAGTCCTGGGGGTTTTGATACCCAAAAAATTAGCAATTTACTTAGTCTTAGTATTGTCAGTATGTTTTCAGCTATAACATTGTTAGTTCAGTCAGTACGTCGTATCAGTAAGCTTAGTTCAGTTCAGTAATTAAAGTCAGTTCAGTTGGGAGTAGGTTTTAGAATTGAGCAAACCCAGAGATGGGGGCTCACCTGCCAGTTGACGGTGTGACCTTTAGTAGCAATCCCTGCATTCCAGAACTACGTAGCTAGCGTAGGTGGAGATGTTACCCTTCTAGTTGAGGGTTGACACATATCTCATTAGGTTCCTGCCAGTTGAGGGTGACCCTTAGTCGTTTGGGACAATACTTTAGTGGATCCACACATCCAGTGTCAGTACTCATGGCAGGATACTGATACCCTTCCAACTGGGGTGACATGTTGGACCCCAATTAGCTTATTTTGGGGCATATCGGTTAGATGATAACTCCTAGAGTCTCAGTAAAGTACTCAATTTTAGGTTTGCTTGACCATAGTATACAGATATCAGTTATCTAGTTGTTAGTATTTCAGTGTATCTGTTTATAGACTTTATCAGCATCATGTATTATGACTGGTCATGCATTCTCAATCTTTACAGTATTCATGCATTGTTACTCAGTGCTTCATGCTATTTATTTAATTAGTTATTACTCATGCAAATGAGCCTATTTATAATAGCCTAACCCCATTTAGCATACCAGTACATTCAAAGTACTGATCGTATACTCATTTTTTGCGCTATGATGTATCATATCATAGGTTCGGATGCTCAGGTTCCCGATCACACCTAGACCTCTTAGCGTATCAACAGTAGTAGCAGTGGTGAGTTCTCATATTTCCAGGATCATTTATGTTGACTTTAATTTAGTAGTCAGTCAGAGTTTGTTGGGGACTTGTCCCATCAATTCCACACTCAGTCAGTTAGAGGCTTTCAAACACTTTTAGTCAGTTATTCAGTTATCAGTTGTTATTGACAGTCTTTACAATATTGTTTTCAAAAAGTTGTTTTTTGTATTATGATTTAGTATTATTTTTCATATTGGAAACCTTATGGAATGTTCATTTAAATTCTACACATGTTATCCTTTGTTACCAGTTTGTTCAGTGCTTACAGCAGGTACCAGCTCATAGGTTACCTTGTGGTCTCTCAAGATTATAAGCACCACGTGGCGTCCAGGGTGTACTCCTGGGGCATTACAAACTTGGCATCATATATTAAGGTTTTAAAATATCCTAGGGAGTCTGAAAGCCACGTTTAGTAGAGTCTTGTGCATGGGTGTGAAGCGCGCCACACTTATGGACAGGAGGCTACAAGATATTTTAGGAAAAGTTTCCCTTTTTTCAGTATTCATGTCGTACGAATGAGTATGATCTTGATTTAAACTCTTTGTCTAATTCAATATTCCTCCCATTTAAAAATCATGAACCTCAGAAAGACTAACGAATGAAGAAATGGGAATCAGCCCCCACCTCTGCTTGTTCAGGAAGATCCTCTGAATGAGCATGTCTCCCATGCCAAATTTAGAGCAATATTCGCTACTTTACCTCACTTAGTAGCAGCTTAGAATGATCAGTCAGCTATCGTCCTATCCATTTTAGTGGCTAATACTATCTTAGCTAGGATTTGGGACTTTACTTAAATGAACCCTCCCCTATTTTGGGGATCTAAGCTTGATGAGGATCCACTGGAGTTCCTTGATATGGTTCAGAAGGTAACTGACATTCTGGGTGTGACTTATAGTGAGAGTGCAGAGTTGGGTACTTACCAGTTACAGGATGTTGCTGACACCTGGTATAAGCAGGGGAAGGGAGATAAAGAGAATGATGCAGGGCCTGTTGAATGGAAAGAGTTTGATACAACCTTTCTAGCTAGGTTATTTTCCTTAGAGATAAGGGAAAATAAGGTGTAAGTATTTATAAATTTAAGGCAGGGAAACATGAGTATGAAAGAGTATTCTTCTAAGTTTACTCGGCTAGCCAGGTATGCTCCTAATGTAGTGTCTGATTATAGGTCTAGGGTGAGTAAGTTTGTCTCTGGTATAGCTGATTGCATGGTCAAAGAGTGTAGGACCATGATATTTATTAAGGATATAGAATTGTCTAGGTTGATGATCCATGCTCAACAGATTGACGAGCAAAAATATACAGAAAGAGAGGGAGAATAAGAGGGCTAGAACAGGTAGCTTTAGTTTTGCTCACCGAGGTCGGGGGGTGGTAATCGTCCTCAATTTCATGATAAATCTTCAGCCCCAACTTTATCTTTAGCTAGTGCATCCGCGCCAAAGTTCAAAAATGATAATCGGGATAGGGCGCCAGTCCCTAAGCCCTAAGGTAGTGTGAACAGTGGTCGCACAAATCCTCTTTGCTAGAAATACAGTACGAACCATCAAAGTATGTGTAGATCTAGAAATGATGTATGCTTTGGGTCTGGCAACCCAGTCCACAAGGTCAGGAATTGTCCATAGAGTGGTTAACAGGGTCAATCCAGTCGTCCCCCAGTTCCATCCGGTCGCCTAACTCAGTAGGGTGCCGCTTTCAGTGCCATCGGTGGTCAGCGCCCAAATAGATTGTATGCACTTCTGTCCTGATAGAATTAAGAAAATTCTCCTGATGTGGTTACTGGTACGTTACAGGTCTTTCATTTACATATTTATACTTCATTTGTTAGAACCCTTCATAGTATCCACCCCAGTACGTGTCTCTATTGTAGCCAGACAGGTATACAGGAATTGTCCGGTTATAATATCCCAGAAAGTCACTTTAGTTGATCTTGTGGAGTTAGAGATAACTAATTTTGATGTCATTCTCAACATGGATTGGATCCACTCATGCTATGCTTCAGTTGATTGTAGAAATAGAGTTGTTTGTTTTCTGTTTCCAAATAAAACAATTCTTGAATAGAGGGGTAGTACCTCAGCACTTAGGGGTCAGCTTGTTTCATACCTTAAAGCGAGAAAAATAATATCTAAAGGGTGTGTCTACCATCTTGTTCGAGTTAATGACTCTAGCTTAGAGACTCCTAGTCTTGAGTTAGTTTCAGTAGTGAGGGAGTTCGCAGATATGTTCCTTGAAGATCTTCCTGAAGTTTATCCTGAAAGGGAAATTGATTTCGGAATAGACCTTATTCAAGATACTCAGCCTATCTCTATTCCGCCATACCAAATGGCTCCAGCTGGACTTAGAGAATTGAAAGAACAGCTGAAAGACCTCTTAGATTAGGGATTCATTAGGCCTAGTGTTTCCCTATGGGGTGCTCCAGTCCTTTTCGTGCGAAGAAAAAATAATTCTCTTAGAACGTGCATCGATTATCGTCTGTTGAACATAATCACAATCAGGAATAAATATTCACTTCCCAGAATTGATGACTTGTTCGACCAACTTCAGGGTGCCACTTATTTATCTAAGATAGACCTTAGATTCAGCTATTATCAACTCAGAGTCAGAGAATATGATATTCCAAAAACAACTTTCAAAACTCGGTACAGTCACTTTGAATTCCTGTCATGTCCTTTGGTCTAACGAATGCCTCAGCAGCTCTCATGGACTTGATGAACAGAGTGTTCAAGAAGTACTTTAACATGTTTTTCATAGTCTTTATAGATGACATTCTTGTCTACTCCCGTAAGAAAAATGATCATGCAGACCACTTCAGAATTGTATTGCAGACTGTTAAAGCCTATCAATTGTTCAAAAAATTTAGTAAGTAAAAATTTTGGCTAAGATAAGTAGCTTTCCTTGGTCATATTTTTTTCGGTGATGGCATTAGAGTTGACCCTCAAAAGACCAAAACAGTGAGAAACTGGCCCAAACCCGTTTCCCCATCAGATATCATGAGTTTCTTTGGTTTAGCTTGCTATTATAGACAGTTTGTTGAAGATTTTTTGTCTATTTCATCCCCCATGACTATTTGAATCTGAAGAAAGTCAAGTTTTAGTAGTCAGATTCCTGTGAGAAGAGTTTTCAGGAGTTGAAGACTTGACTTACCTCTGCCTCAGTTTTGACCTTGCCAGATGGTTCAGTTGGGTTTGTTATGTACTGTGATGCTTTTAGAGTTGTTTTGGGTTGTATGTTGATGTAGAGAGGTAAGGTAATAGCCTACGCCTCTAGATAGCTTAAGCCCATAAAAAGAATTACCCTACCCATGATCTTGAGTTAGCAGCTGTTGTGTTTGCTTTGAAAATTTGGAGGCATTATTTGTATAGGGTGCATGTTGATGTGTTAACGAATCGCAAGAGTTTACAGTATGTGTTTTCGTAGAGAGAGTTAAATATTCATTAGAGAATGTTGTTAGAATTGTTGAAAGATTATGATATGAGTATTTTGTATCATCTAGGCAAGGCCAATGTAGAGGCAGATGCCCTAAGTAGATTGTCGATGGGTAGTGTTGTTCATGTCGAAAGTGATAAGAAGAAGTTGGTTCAGGAGGTTCATTAGTTGGCTATATTAGGCGTTCATTTGGTTGACTCAGCTGAGGATAGTGTGTGGGTTTAGAATAGTTCAAAATCTTCTTTGGTTGCCAAGGTGAAAGAAAAGCAAGTTAGGGATCCTAGTCTAGTTAAGTTGAAGGAGTCAGTCATAGATCAGAAAGTAGACGTTTTATCCCAAGGGGGAGATGGTCTGTTGCATTGCTAGGATAGGCTATGTGTGCCGTGTATTGACGATCTGAGACAGGGAATTCTTATAGAAGTGCATGGTGCGCATTACTCTATTCACCAAGAGCTACTAAGATGTACCATAATTTACGGGAAATATATTGGTGGAGCGGTATGAAAAGAGATATTATAGAGTTAAAAGCCAAGTGTGCTAATTGTTAGTAGGTGAAGGTTGAGCATCAAAGGCCTAATGGAACTATGTAGGAGTTCAGTATTCCTACTTGGAAGTGGGAAGAGGTGAACATGGTATTTGTGATGAGTTTGCCTCGTGCTCATCATCAGCATGATTCGATTTAGGTCATTATGGATAAGATGACCAAATCATCCCACTTCTTGCTAGTCCATACTTCTTATTCAACTGAGGATTATGCAAAGCTCTATATCAAAGTGTTGGTTAGATTGTATGGTGTCCCGTTGTCCATCATTTTAGATAGAGTTACTTAGTTTACCTCTCATTTTTGGAAGGCTTTTCAAAAGGGTCTTTGTACCCAAGTTCATCTCAGTACAACCTTTCACCCTCAGATAGATGGTCAGGCAGAGAGGACTATTTAGACCTTAGAGGACATGTTGAGAGCTTGTGTTATCAACTTTAAGGGTAGTAGGGATGATCACTTTCCATTTATTGAGTTCGCCTACAATAATAACTATCATTCCAGTATCCAGATGGCTCTGTTTGAGGCTCTATATAGGAGGAGATGTAGATCTCCAATTAGTTGTTTTAAGGTAGGTAAGACTGCTTTGATAAGGCCTAATTTAGTATATGATTCATTAGACAAAGTTCAGTTAATCAGAGAGAGTCTTAAGACTGCCCAAAGTCGACAAAAATCTTATGTAGATGTGAGGAGAAAAGATCTCAAAATTTAAGATTGCTGATTTTTTATATTTGAATCTCTCCTATGAAGGGAGTGAAGAGGTTCGGCAAAAAGGGGAAGCTTAGTCCTCGGTATATTGGCCCTTACAGGATCTTGAGCAGCTTTGGAAAAGTAGCTTATGAGCTTGATTTCCCTGTAGGCTTGGCTTCTGTACACCCAGTGTTTCATGTTTCTTTGCTGAAGAAGTGTATCGGGGACCCAGCTATTGTAGTGCCCTTAGAAAGCGTAGATGTTCAGGGCAGTCTCTCTTTTAAGGAGATTTCAGTAGAAATCCTCGATCATTAAACTCGTAGACTAAGGAACAAAGAAGTTCCCCCAGTCAAAGTTCTTTGGTGGAACCAGTCCATTGAGGGAGCCACTTGGGAAGCAAAATTAGATATGCAAACCAAGTATCCTCATCTTTTATCCGCTCATTCAGACTCATCTCAAGGTAATAGTTTTCCTTTGATTATCTCTATTCTATTCTTGTTTCCAACTATGTAATAGTCTCATGTCATTTCATGCATTCAGGAATCAGTTTAGTCATGTGTTATGTTTCAGCCATAGTCATGTATTCATGTTTTAGTTATGCATGTTCAATATGTAATCTCAGTCCCTCAGTATTCTCATCTTAATCAGTCTCATTCAAGAACAAATATTTCCAAGGGGGAGATATTGTAATACCCCATACTTTTCCAAGTTCAATTCAGCCCATAGCATATGTCGAAGAGGCTTAGAACCTGAAAATTTGACTAACTGTAGGGGACTTAGTCTTATTTTTGGCCTCTCAACTTTGATGAATTTTTAAAGTGACCTTCCTGACTTTTGAGTTGATTCATGTTTAGGGGTATAAGTAGCATGTCTCAAGTAAGTTTTGGATTTTTTGGATGAGGGTTGAGCTATGTTTGTATTTTCAAAATAGTAACTCACCGCAATTATGGTGCGTTGCGGTGGCTATAGTGGTGGCAGCCTTGGCACGTCACAATAAAGTTCAAAATCACAATTATCAGATTCCAGCAAGTTACTGCAATTGCGCTATGTTGCGGTGAAATTGCGATGACAGACTTGGCGCATCGCGGTGAAGGCCCAATCGGAGTTCCAGATACAAATTTTAATTTCCCAAGGGTAGTCTTGTCATTTTCCCTCACCCAATCCGTCCAAAACACGAAATTAAAATCCCAAAGGGCCATTATATTCCTCATTACTCATAATTTCTCTCCAAGAAAGTAATTCTCTCTCAAGAACAAACCTTATCCCCTTCAAGATTCAATCTCAAGCTTCAAGAAAATCACTAAGAACTTTTGCAAATTCTTTAATTGAGGTATGTTAGGTGTTCATTCATGGATCCTTTTATTCGATAGAGTCCAAGAACCCAGTTTCAAGTTTAATTTATGATATTTACATGTATTTATGAACTTTATCCATGAACTTCCATGAATTTCAATTTTATATCATGCTTACATGTGTTCTTATTGGAATTAGCCTTTGATCCTTTTGAAGGATGATATTTTCATGTTAAATACTTAACCCATGATTTTAGTATTGAGATTATGTTACAATCACATGTTTAAAACTATCTTCATGCTTTAATTTTATGATCCCCCATGTGTTTGATGAGATGCCTCATAGATGAATCTTGAACAATGACTATTTATGATGTTTTCTAAGTCATATTACGGTTACAAATGTTCTCATGTGTTCTTATTGACATTTCTATCAAGTCCTGGGGGTTTTGATACCCGAAAACTTAGTTGTTTACTTAGTCTTAGCATTGTCAGTATGTTTTTAGATATAGCATTGTCAGTTCAGTCAGTACATCGTGTCAGTAAGCTCAGTTCAGTTCAGTAATTAGAGTCAGTTCAGTTGTGAGTAGGATTTAGCACCGAGCGAACCCATGGATGGGGGCTCACTTGCCAGTTGAGGGTGTGACCTTTAGTAGAATCCCTGCATTCCAAAACTACGTTGCCAGCATAGGTGGAGTTGTTAACTTGACAGTTGAGGGTTGACATAGATCTTATTAGGGCCCTGCCAGTTGAAGATGACCCTTAGTCCTGCGGTATAATACTTTAGTGGATCCACACAGCCAGTGTTAGTACCCGTGGCACGGTATTGACACCCTTGTAACAGGGGCTATAGGTTGGACCCCAATTAGCTTATTTTGGATCATGTCGATTAGATGATAGCTCCCACAGTTTTAGTCCAGTACTTCTTTTCGGGTTTGCTTGACCACGATATACAAATATCAGTTATCCAGTTATCAGTATTTCAGTGTCTCAGTTTATTGTCTTTATCAGCATCATGTATTACGACTGGTCATGCATTCTCAGTCTTTATAGTATTCATGCATTCTTAATTAATACTTTATGCTATTTATTAAGTAGTTATTACTCATACACCTGAACCCATGTATAACAGCCTAACACCATTTAGCATACCAGTACATTCAAAGTACTAACCGCATACTCGTTTCTTGCACTATGATATATCATATCATAGGTTCAGATGCTCAAGTTTCTGACCGAACCTAGACCTCCCAGCGCATCATCAACAGTAGTAGTGGTGAGTCCTCATGTTTCGAGGACCGTTTATGTTTACTTCAGTTCAGTAGTCAGTCGAAGTTAGTTAGGGACTTGTCCCATCAACTCTACAATTAGTCAGTTAGAGGCTTTCAGACACTTTTAGTTAGTTATTCAGTTATAAGTTATATTGACAGTCTTTATAGTATTATTTTCAGACAGTTGTTTTCCTTATTACGATTCAATATTGTTTTTAGTATTTGAAACCTTATGGTGTGTTCAGTTAAATTTCGCACTGTGTATCCTTTGTTATCAATTTATTCTGTGCTCATAGCAGGTACCAGCTCATGGGTTAGCTTATGGTTTCTTGGGACTGTAAGCACCATGTGGCATCTAGGGTGCACTCCCGAGGTGTTAAAATTTTCATTCTACTAGAGGATTAAAGCAAGGAGATCTCCTTTCTTCTGCTATATTTATTCTGGCTGCAGAAGTTCTATCCAGAGCTTTGAATTCTTTGTTCTATGAACCCAGTTACAAATGTTATGGAATATGCTAAGTGGAATGAAAATATTTATCATCTGGCTTATGCAGATGACATCATCATTTTTTTTTACTGAGGATGACACTACTACTGACATCACCCATACCAACCCAAAGTAGTCTCACAAATCTTCTATAAAAAATCAAAACAACATTCGATCGGGACATGCCCCCGATCATAGACAAAAACCAAAGTGTAAGAAATAACAAAAGTATGTAGAAAAGACCATTACATGAAATGGAGACTTTCAGAGTTTGGAAGCTCAGCACTTTAATCCGACACAAAACTGTCCCTGAATCAAAGTCACTGAGCAAGAGGAGTAGTATGGTCGGTTCCTGCATCGCGTTGGGATACATCGTCGAAAGAAGGGTTTTTGGGTGAATACCAGCATGTACTCAGGAGTAAGGATAAAATAATGCCAACATTTAAAGACAATTAAATAACCATAGACAATCATATCCATACATATATATACTCTATGTCGAAAAAGTGAATCGGGTTTAGCATACATTTAAAACCTTTAACCTAAGTTTGTATAGCTGTATAGCTTTACCATCATAATTCACCCACAGGATATATTGGTCCAGTGTTACCCCCAAAATGGGCCCCAGTGTGTGTATCTGTAAGAAACAGAGATATCATAGGGGTAGGGGATTCTCGTGTACCCCACAAGTATAAGGTCACTATGACCAACCCTCGTGTTGGTAAACATGAGTTTCCAATGTCAATCCATCGAACTCACACCTTCACGGGAAGATATCACAACCTGCCATTATTGTCCAATTTAAACCATTAGTGCATAGCTAACTAACCAATTCTAGAAGTTATTAACCAAGGTTTTATGAAGTAGTATCGTCATACCGACTATAGCTTGTAAGCAATGTCATTACACAACACTTAGGGGATTCCCATGTACCCCACATGATTTCCAATTTACCAAAATCATGGCCACGAAGGCCTTACCAAATTATTTAAAACCATTTAAACCAATTTAGGTTCCATAACCATATTATGCAATTCAGTAGTTTCAATAAAAGTAAAACTATGTGACAAAACCATTCTTATAGGCATTTTATCAAACATGTTGAGGGCATATAGTTTCCAAAACCAAAACCAATAACCAATTGACCATTACCATGATATCACATGTTCAATCCAACAATTTTAACACAAAAACCATACGAAAAACATGGGAAAACAATATTCATCCATTAACAACCAAAACCCCCAACATATAATTCAAAACTAAACAATACCCATAATTAAACATTGAAAACCATTAGTTAAAACATGAATTTAGTTTAACAAACAATGAGGGAGGAGTAATATACCTTAGATACCAAATAAGAAGGAAAGATCTACTCCTGAAAGCCCCTAACTAAGTCATCTTAAGGAAACCCTAGTCTCTTTATTAAACCAAAAGCTTGAGAGAGACTGGAGAGTGTGTAAATATTTTTTGATTGAGAGTAAAAGGGTAAATAAATTCCTAATAGTGTTTTAAGTCATCGGGTTAAAAAAATTTAATAGGAGAAATGTCCAGAATACACCCAACTAAAACTGTAAAATTCCTGCAGGTTGGTACGACTCATCCCTTAAGCCGTACACATAACATACAAGTGGTATCCACCACTCATACCCTAGACTGAATGTTGGATATCATATAATCTTCACCATATGAACCCCCTTGCCTAAGTTGTACCCATACCATATGAATAGTACTCTCAACCATATCCAAGATAGAATCAAAGAGGTTAGACACTAGGCAACATATGAATTAGACTATACCACTCGTACCATCTCCATATGACCCTTATGATATACATTCGTACCATGGGCAAAATACAACCTAGATCATATTGATTATCATATGACCAAGACCCCTTAAATTGTACCCACATAATACAACTAGTAAGCCTAAGTCGTATGCTATCCAGAGAGTTCAAAACTCAGAAAATCTCTAAGGATCCAAACCCAGGGTGTTTTAATTCCCCGCTCACTTGGATCGTTGATTCTCTAATGATGGGATAATGCATGACTAGTACAAATTAAACCCCTAACACCCCCAACTCCGACTTTTAAACAAGTTAGAAAACAAAGATGCAAGGAAATCAATCTTTCCCTTAACTAAGTTAGAAAACAAAGAGGTGAGGGAGAACATATATATTCCGTACAAATTTCTGGAGCAAAAAATAGGAAAGGATACTTGGACATTATGTCCGCTTTCGTATACCAAGTAGCTTCTTCAACCTAGTGGTTCCTCTATAGAACCTTTACCAAATCCATATCCTTGGTTCACAATCGACGAACCTGATGGTCTAAGATCTCAATCGATATCTCTTCATAAGATAGTGAATCTGAAATACCAATATCCTTGATAGGCACAATTTACGATAGATCGCCAATACACTTTCTTAATATAGAGACATGGAACACCGGGTGAATTCAAACTAGAAGGTAACTCCAACTCATATGCAACATTACAAACCCTCATCAAGATTACATAGGGACCTATAATCAGGGATTGAGCTTCTCCTTCATCCCAAACTGCTTCACTCCCTTTATGGGAGATGCCTTTAGGAACACCCTGATGTATCATGGAAACACAACACTTTTATGTTTAAAACCATGAATTTATGCGGGTACTTAGGTCGTTTTAGTGGATATGATGCACTTTTGTGTTTATTTTAGGTAAAACAGATCTATAATATTGTTGGGATAAAAATAGAAGAAAAAGACCTGGAAAGACCAATTCTAATCAAGATATGAGTCACCTCATGAATCATCGTAGGATAACTTGTAAGCGCAACAGAACCTAAAGCCAAACATAGAATCTAAGTATGAAAAATATACAACTCAATCATTTGGGTCGTAATCAAGGATACGAGTCGTATGCATAAATCATATGTATGATAGAATCTAAAATTGCCATTATAGGTTGAAGTCTCAAATATATACAAGTCAAAAGTCTGAGTATGATTTGTATAGGAAAATCGTAAGCAAACTACTATTCAAAGCTTGGAAATATAGAAGTCCTAGGTGGATACGAGTGAAGGACATGATTCATATTCTTGTGTATGACTCATGAGCAGAAGTCGTATGATGAATAGAAAGTTAAAGTATTAGGAGATCAGACACGGGAATGAATATGAGAGGCATAGGTATGACTTGTATAATGCCGGTATGAGTTGAAGAACGAGTCGTATTGAGTGCTGACATAACTTTACCTTTCCTATTTATATTAGAATTTCTATGTTATTTTGAGATACTACAAATATCCTAGAGTTTATCTTTTATTAGGTTACACATTCTTAAAATACGTTACATACTTTAACATTGTTATTATTATTTTTCACATACTTTAAAATTATTCTTAATATTTTGAATTTTTATTCAATTCAAGACTTTGAAGTTTATTCATCTTATTCTTGTGCAATTAATTACATATCTTCTTCATTGATAATCATGGATTTTTGTATGAACAGGAGCAGCTAATATCCTTGACTATGGTTACGGGAACCCTGGAGGATTAGCTACATAGAGAAAGTATGATATTCATCTATTATAGGGTTTATGTATGTATCTTAATCTTCTTCATAATAATTAATCTCATAGCTGTTGTAGAAGTTTGAGATAGCCTGTATTTGCAAACATCTTCACAAGGGAGTTTGTGATTAGGAAAACAAGTTTAGGACAGTAATTTGAGATTCACCTCTACCTTATAATTCCCACCATATTATCTAATCAGTTGAACTCAAAAGGTGATAGTAAACTGAGGTCGTAACAAGGAGAAATAAGGCGATGCCTTGAGACTGAATTGGTAAAGGGTGAGATTTATCATCACGTTCATAAGACAGTTGATAATGCATATATTGTAGACTTTACATACAAAGAATTAAAATAGTTGGGTTGATCACGAGAAATTTATGGAGTTAAGAAGCCAGGGGAAACACAAGCCTAGTGTTCGTCTTCTACTGTTCACAACTTACAAGCACTCAAGATTTGGTTACTACCTACGATTGATACTAAAATCCCCCCATTTACTTTTCTGTATTGCTCATGAATTACATCAAACCAATAAACTATTCAAAATCTTCCCTATGGGTTTGACCCCAACCTAGTTAGGTTACTATATTTGGCATCGATTGTAGCATACTTCTTTAAGAGGTTAGTTTTGGGAGATGTCAAATTTTGGCACCATTGCCAGTGAAGATGGTGTTATTGTTGATTGAATTTTGTGAAGTTTACAAGTTTTATTTTTTATTTTTTATTTTTCATATGCTAGTGTATGTCAAACACTTGGAGAAGAGGCACCCTTACTCTCTTTTGATCCAGAGACAAAAAGAATTTTTCAAACACCATGAAGAATGATAGAACAAGTTCATAATGGTGTTCCTACTAGGGTTCAAGACCCTTCACCTATTGATCCAAATATGTCAATCCTACTTAATTTACTTGATCCACAGAATGTTGCAGATATACAAACAGAACAATTATAAGAGTGAGAGAGATGAGAAGTTAAAGAGGCTAGGTTAGATGAAGAATCTCGGAGAGCATAGAATAGAGAACTAGTTCGGCCGAGATAAAAAGGTAATAGAGTTCAGAGAGGCAGAGTTCTAGTGATCTTTGCATATCAGCCTCTGCAACCATATAAGGTAGACAACGAGGATATGGGATATGTTGAATCGACTAAGACATGAGCAACCGTTCCTCCACCTCTACCTCCAATGTGAAGTTTGACATTACTAGTGCTATGATCCAACTGTTGAACTTAAAGGGTGTATTTTCAGGAGCAAAAACTGATGATGCAAATCAGTATCTTGCTAACTTTATTAGGATCTGCATATATTATATCATTCTGAGGGTGGATCAGGAAGCTTTGAGGTTGAGGTTGTTCCCATTTTTTATTACTGGAGAAGTATCACTATGGTTGGGGGAACTTCTGAGAGGTTTAATCACTTTTTGGCATGAGTTATAGAAATAGTTTCTTAGCAAATTTTCCCCCTGCAAGGATTTTACAGTTGAAAGATGAAATTTGTAACGTTAGATAGTTACCTGCAGAATCCTTGTATGAGGCGCATTTTAGATCCAAGAAGAAGCTGAGTATGGTACCTATTCACCGAATAAAAGGGTCAAATATGCTGGAAATCTTCTACATATCACTAAATATCAGTTTGAGAGCAATGAGATACCCTCTAAGAAGGCGTATTCATAAGACTTTGGTCAGTGAGTTATGAGCCAGTCGATAATATTTATCATTGCAGTGTTGTGGTTAATTGATCATTGTTAGAAAATAAGGAGGATTTTGGCACTTTCACCATACCTTGTACTATTGGATCTTTCAACTTCATGCGTGAATTATATGATTTGGGGGAAAACATCAACTTCATTCCCTTTGCAGTATTCAAGTTGGTGGGATTGGAATGTCCTAAACCAACTATCATAAGGCTAATGATTGTGGATAGGATAGTGAAGAAAATAGTTGGTATTCTATATGACGTATTGGTGAAGATGACTTCTTTCATATTTCCTACTAATTTTGTGATCTTGGACTACGAAGTGGACTTTCAAGTCCTAATTATTTTTTGAAGACCATTCTTGGCTATAGGTAGGACATTGATTGATTTAGAGAAAGAATATCTGATGTTGAGACTTAATGATGAACAGGTGATATTCAATGTATGCAGCCTGATGAATTGAGAGTGATATCTATGATTGATATGTAAGATTATGAGGTAGATTCATTCCATGATATTGATGCAGTTACTCTTTGGGATGATGGTTCTGATATTGCTGTTCCTATTAAAGAGAGGATGGGTATTAAAGATCTTATAGCTGTGATTATGAACTTTGGTAGTGATGACATTGAGGAGTATAATAAGATGGTGTGTGCACTTATTTAGATTAGTTCTTATAATTATGCACCAAGGAAGCTTGATCTGGGTTTGAAGAATAGAAATACTCTACTTGCTCGCCCATCCATTAAAGAGCCACATGTCTTAGAGTTGAAGGCCCCCCATTCTCATTTTCGATATGCATTTTTGGGGGGCCAACAACACTTTGTCTGTTATTATTGCAACTGATTTGATATAGTCAGAAGTGGAAACATTATTATCAATATTGCAGAGATTCAAGAGGGCCATAGGTTGGTCCATTGTAGATATTGTACTCATAAAATTCAACTTGAGCCGGATTATATTCCAAGTATAGAAAATCAATGCCAACTCAATCCTCCTATGCTGGAGGTTGTGAAGAAAGAGATTCTCAAATAGTTGGATGCTGGTGTAGTGTATCCTATTACTGATAGTAAGTGGGTCAGTCTGATACAATGTATTCTAAAAAAGAGTAATATTAATATTGAGCCTAATAAGAAGAATGGGCTAGTGCCAATAAGACCAGTCACAGGATGGTGAGTATGCATGGATTATAGAAAATTAAATGCATGGACTCAGAAGGACCATTTTCCTATGCCCTTCATGGAACAAATATTAGATAGGTTAGCGATCAAAGGATAGTACTATTTTCTTGATGGGTATTCAGGTTATAACTAAATTACTATTACACCTGAAGATCAAGAGAAGACCACCATCACATGTCCTTATGGTACCTTCACATTCAAACGTATACCATTCGGGTTATGTAATGCTCTAGCCATATTTTAGAGATGTATGATGTCAATCATCTCTGACATAGTAGAAGACACCATCAAAGTATTTATGGATGATTTTTTAGTTGTTGGTGATTCTTTTGATGACTGCTTAGTTCACTTGGCGAATGCTCTTAGAAGGTGTGAAGAATGAAACTTGGTACTTAATTAATAAAAGTGCCATTTTATGATCAAATAAGGTATAGTGCTTGGGCATAAAATTTTAAAAAGGGGTATTGAGGTAGATAGAGCAAAGATTAAAGTGATTGAGAAATTACCTCCGCCAATTTCTTTGATGGGTATTCATAGCTTTTTGGGTTATGCTGGGTTTATAGGCGGTTCATCAAGGATTTCTCCAAGATTGCCAACCCTCTTTGTAGGTTTCTTGAGAAAGAGGTAAAATTTGATTTTGGTGAAGCATGCTTGAAGGATTTTGAATGTCTGAAAGAGAAGTTGATGACTGCTCCTATCATTGTATCTTCAGACTGGTCCTTGCCATTTGAAATTATGTGTGATGCAAGTGGTTTGGCCTTAGGGGCTATACTAGGTAAACAAAAAGAAAAAAATCCTTTTCCTATCTACTATG
Source organism: Capsicum annuum (assembly GCF_002878395.1). Taxonomy (NCBI): domain Eukaryota; kingdom Viridiplantae; phylum Streptophyta; class Magnoliopsida; order Solanales; family Solanaceae; genus Capsicum; species Capsicum annuum. Next base: position 29,507 of record NW_025862344.1, read on the forward strand.
CTAGCAAGGTACTAAATCCTACTCAAAAGAACTACGCCGTAACAGAACAAGAGTTGTTAGTTGTGGTTTTTACCTTTTAGAAGTTTAGGTCTTATATAATTAGGACTAAGGTGATTGTGCACACTGATCAAGCAGCATTGCGTTACTTAATGGCAAAAAGGATGAAACGCCTAGACTGATTAGGTGGGTGCTATTACTGCAAGAATTTTATTTTGAGGTCAAGTACAGAAAAGACACTGAGAATCAAGTTGCAGATCATCTATAAAGACTAGAGGAGTGAGATATGCAAAATATTGAATATGGTCTTGAGATTGATGATTTTTTTCTAGATGATCAGATATTAGAAGCTTCTCAAGATCTAATTCCATGGTTTACAGATTATGCAAATTATATAGCCAGTGATCTAATCCCAAAAGAGTTTTCCTTCCAATAACAAAAGAAGTTCATGCATGAGGTAAGGAAATTTTTTTGGGAAAAGCCTTATTTATTCAGAATTTATGCGGATGAGATTATTCGTAGATGCATACTTGAGGTGGAGATGATGAGTATACTTGAGGCTTGTCATTCTTTGCCAGTTGGGGGTCATCATGGTTGAACCTACACAACCCACAAAATCATACAATGTGGGTATTACTGGCCAAAAATCTACAAAGACACACATGATTTTGCTTCTGCTTGTGATCAATGTCAATGAAAAGGTAACATCACTATACACCATGAACTTCATATGACTCCTATCTTAGAATTGGAATTGTTTGATGTATGGGGTATACACTTCATGGTTCCTTTTGTGAGTTCGTTTGGCATGAAATATATATTTGTAGCTGTGGATTATGTTTCTAAGAAGCAGTTGCGCTTCCCAACAATGAAGCACGTAGTGTTACTGCATTCTTGAAAAAAATATCTTTTTTTGATTTGGCATGCCCCATGCTCTAATTAGTGATGGAGGGTAACATTTTTGTAATCGTCCATTCAAAAGTTTGCTTGAGAAGTATGGAGTGAAACAAAAGGTGGCAACACCTTATTATCCACAGACTAGTGGATAGGTATCAATGTGCAATAGAGAACTTAAATCTATCTTGGCAAAGACAGTAAATTCCAATAGGACTGATTGGTCACGAAAATTAGATGATGCATTATGGGCTTACCAGGCAGCATTCAAGACTCCAATAGGTGCTTCACATTATCAGCTAGTGTATGGAAAGGCTAGTCACTTGCCTATTGAGCTTGAACATAAAGCATTATGAGCTTTAAAGAAGCTGGATTTTGAGTGGCAAGATGCCGCCAAGCCAAGGATTAAGAGTATGAATGAGTTTGGTGAATTTTGGCTTCGGGCATATGAAGGTTCTACATTTTACAAGGAAAAGATAAAGCTGCATCATGACCCCAAAATTGAGAAAAGAATCTTCTACAAAAGTGACCAGGTAATGCTCTACAACTCAATGTGTCGATTGTTTCTAGGTAATTTAAGGTCTAGATGGTATGATCTTTTCACGATTACAAAAGTTTATCCCTATGATGCATTAGAACTGAAGAAGGATGGAAAAGCCCCGTTTAAGTAAATGGGCAAAGAGTAAAGAACTATATGGTAAATTATAAAGAAGTGAATGAGGTTTTTGAAATTGACTTAGGTGAAGACTGGGTAACCAAGGAAATTACATCGTGCCATGACATTAAATAAAGCGCTGCATGGGAGACAACCTATGAGGCTGGTTAGGTTAAATCTAAGCATCCAACTTAGCTCTGTCGTACCGCAATGTTAAATCAAGCGCTGCGTTGGGGCAACCCATGTTTTTGTACTTTGTTACTTATAGGGTAATATATTTGTTCAGTGTGCAGGACTAAAGAGTGCAGAAAATACCCAGAAAAGTTCAAAAAATTTGGTCATAGAGACTTTTTACAAGTCGTATCTATATGGTAAGACTTGTGAGTAGGAGTCATATGGACCTGGGAGACTAAGTAAAATTATGTAAAAGTTTCTGGAGTGGATACAACTCGTATAATGAGTTGTACCCTCAATGTATGACTCATCACATAAAATCATATCGACTCCAGAACCCAGGTAAAATTTTAAGTTTATATGAGCAAAAGAAAAGACCCGTAAGACTAGGTATAAGTTGTATACACAACTCGTACCGAACCCTACCAGGTCAGGGTCGCGGGTCAACCCATCCTAGAGCTTAGTTTTAAAGAAAGATGGGTACCCGATACTCGAAACACTCCAAAACCTCCATTGTTGCTCAATTTTAAAGCTTCTAATGCCCAAATTCATTCAAAAACACTTTGAATTAGAAACGAGCATGCTCAGATTCTTAAACTTTCTCGAGTTCCGTACAAATTTGGGGAAGAATAGGTGAAAATTCTAATAGCCTAAATCAAACTCATTTAAGTTAATTTCCAACTCAAAACTTAATATTTTTCAAGCTGAAATCATACAAGTGAGTTATTTCAAAGTTGCCTTAAGTTGAGATTGCTTGGATGTTCTACTTTGGACCCCTAAATCTTAAAAATGAGTATAATCCCTACATAGAGTAGATGGGTATTTTAGGAAATTTGGTTTGGAGTCAACTCTAAAGTTGAACCTTTATGTTGCAATGGATACGATACATCTTATGACTCATACCCATAAGTAACGAGTCATAACATGACTTGTACCCACTGAAAGAATGAAAGTTCAACTATATTAGAGTTCTAGAATGGATACAACTTGCCTAAATGAGTCGTACCCAAACCATATAACTTGTACGTTTAGAGTTGTATTGACTTGGGAGAAATAATATTTTCTAAAATGTTTCTAATCTTCTTACAACTATTGGTTATGTGTCGTACATTTTTGGTATGACTAGTTAGAAGGAGTCATATGCAGACCAGTGAGAAATTGTTCATGCACTATGTATCTTACGACTCATTCATATGAGTCGTACCCAGTCTATATGACTAGTACCCCTACTCGTATACTTAACAGAACATGTATATTGAACTTTTTCTTTTATTTCCTTATTTAGTTACTAATTAATGTGTACTCGTTGGTACCATGCCTCCAAAGAATACATCAATTGCCGTGAAAGTGGCCAAGAAGGGTATAAGAAGCCACCGACTACTAGTTTGGAATCAACTGGTTCCGAGTTTACTATGTTATCCGATAGTAGCAGTGACCTATATGAAAGACCAATAAAGGTAAAGGTTACCCCAAAAGGACAAAAAGCTAACAAATAAAAAAATATTGCATTTTCGGAGGAAACACCAATACAAGGTCTATGGAGAAAGAATCCAACTACCTTTCCTCTTTATGCACCACAAATTTCTGATGCTGATGATAATGCTTAATTGAGTTTGAAGGAAACCAGTTTTGAGAATATCCATAGTACAAAAGAGGTCGAGGATAGACCGATTGATTGATAGGACCCTCTAATTTTACTTACCACTGATGCGTTCCTACAGTTGAACAATGGGGGTACCCAAGTATGCAAAAGACATTTAACAGTAGGTTAAGCGAACCTCAGGGTGGAAAGATCAAATGGGTATTATATTTAGAGTAGAAGTTGATGACTACTGTGATATCGGAGATACCCAGGTTTGAGGAATGCTTCAGGTAGTACAACTTTGAATGGATGATAAAAGTTCCTGGGAAATATAGTGAGGTACTAGTACAAGAATTTTATGAGACATACAAGGGCGAACTACAAAGACAATATCCACAAGATCAACTATGTAAATAAGGTGAGCCTATTGCTTTACTTACTGTTCAAGGAGTACGGGTAAACATTTCACCTTGTACTATTGGTCAATTTTTGTATGAATCGAAGTATCAGCCTCTAGTAAACACCGAGTAGATGGACTATCAAATGGACTAAATGAGAAAGATCACTCAGTCACTCATAGGACTCTGGGTTATAAGAAAAATATAGAGCTTTTTAGATGGATTACAGAGCTAATAACTTCAAATAGAAAAAATACTGTGTGGGTAGTAGGAGGATAGGGTTGGTCTCCTAGAAGATTGAGAAGAATACCCTCAACTTCGAGGATATGGTATGGTGGACATTAGCCCGACATAGGATTTGTCCCACTATAGGAGATAATGTTTTGAGCCTAGTCTGGGAAGCTTTGATAGTCTGGTTCAAAGCCGGTTACAAGTTTGATGTTAGTGAATTCTTATCCCAGGAGTTGAGAGACCGAGCTGTAGGAGGTGACAAGTCTCTATTGGCATATCTTTGCATGATCACATAGATGTGCCTAGCTACAGGAGTACAAGAACTCCTAGGTATCAACGACATGTTGGAGGCCACAAACACCACCGACTTGGGACTAATTAGAGACATAACCAACCCTTTGGCTTAGCAAGAAAGGCAAGTAATAGATTTGATAGCTGATATGTTCTGGCAGAGTGGTTAGGCTAAGACTATCGAGGTAGCTAAGATGGTTGAGCAGATGGAGACTATACAGACTAATACAGTGGGTAATTCTAGTACTCCTCCTCCGATCCAGTTTGTGATACCTAGGCTATGAGGTATGCATTCTGTACTTATTATGATTTCACAGGCAAAGTGGTCTGAGGTTATGACCATACCAGCCACACTGGAGGTGAAAGTCAGTCACATGGAAGGGGGCGTAAAGTCCTGGATTGAAACACAGTTGGCAAACAAGGACAAACGGGTCCATGTATGGCTTGATGTATTTGACTCAAGGATTACTCGATAACTGAGTAGTGGGAAAACGCCTGATATTATTGGGATAAAATTTGAAGTTGCTAAAATTAAGAGGATAGTTACAGAGTTGTATGATAGACCGGTGATTCTGAAGCTCGTGATTGAGACTGTGGTGCCTACTGTCTATGTTCTTTATATTTGGGCTAGTCTAGAGCTGAAATTTGAGGAGATCTAGGATGAAAGAAGAGAAAAGAAGAAGAGAAAGTGCAATAGAAGAAGGCTTTGAAGAAAGATAAGGTAGATAGTCTTTAGGATGAGCTGTACTGGGAGACGAGGGTCCGTAAGATGGACGATGGAGCTAGTGGTTTTAGATCACCTATTATTAATGATGAGTGGGACAATTTTGTTCCCTAGAATACTATTAATGATTCAGTCCTAGTAGCAGATGAGACAATTGCTGAAGACAGTAGGACCCAACCTAAGGGTGCACACGCTGATGTTGTTGAGCCAGTGCCTTGAGCGCCTAGTTTCATCCTTAGTTTGCATTTATTTAGCATTGGGACAGTGCAAGGATTTTTTGTTGGGTGTGGGGGTATATCTGATTTCAAATATCTAGAAGTGGTTGAAAAATATAAGTAGCTAAAAGTTTGTTAAGACTTGCAGGTTCGGTGCCGACAAGGTACTGAAATAGAAAGAAATTTGACACCTATGGCAGAAGAGTGTTTTATTAATTTTTAAATACTTTTGAAATTAATTTGTAATGAATTTCCATTTTGAAATTGATTTGTGGGTTTTGGAACATGATATGAATGTGGATCTACAAGGTATTTATATTAATCTGAATTGTGTTAAAAAGTAGAACCCCTCCTAAAATTTTTGATAACTGTGTCATATGTGTATGTGTGAGACTTTTGTGACTCTACTAATGGAATTAGGATTAGGGATAGACCAACTAGTGTAAGCAAGTGCATAACTGGATAAGTAGTACTTAGAAATGCAACCCTGTGCGAGGTATCACTGAGTTCTCGGTGCAGAGAAATCTAGAACTTGTTCGGTTACTTTGACTTAAGTCTAAGATAGTCAAGTAGGAGATGATCATATGCCCTTTTTGTTATGAGCCCACCTTACTAATCATAATGAATGAATCCCTTTGATCCAAACATTTGTACCTTAATAGACCAATTTTGTTGTTTATACTAATTTCACCTTCTTGTTTCTAAAATGAATCTATTTTTGGACCTGGTCCTCCGTGGACACTCTGTACCTCAACTCAGGCCAGTCTCCTAAGTTGAGGGTGACTATAATAGAGGTACGTAGGAGAAAACGAGTATGAAGAAAGTTCTGTGGAAGAAAAATAGTTGAAACTTGGACAAGTGTGGTAAAAATAAAAGAAAAAAAAAAGTTGCAATGAAAGGAAAAAGAAAAAAGAAGTAAGAAAAACCATACCTAGCCCAATATGAATATGTTAAAATAAAAAGAGAGACATAAGGGCGGAAGTAGAATTTAAAAATGAGTGGAAGACTAAGAGGAACCCTGCAGAAGCATAGTATCAAGGAGGCATAGTCACTAAATGAATCTCAAAAGATATCATACCAGCCCTTAACCTACGTTACCAGACGAATAAAGTCCTTTAGTGTTCCTATTTTGACTATCCAAAAAGTTAGGAAGAGAGCATATGGGCAAGTGTATGGTATTATGTATACACCATTGATACTTCTTTATGAGTGACAGAATTGTTTGTTATATCCCTAAATTAGTTAATAAATTTAGCTGAGTGTATGGGATTTCTTTGATTGTGAGCAAAAGGGGTTGTGTTGTTAGTTTACTAATATATTTGGTTGATGTGGCTTGAGTTGATGCCTCATTGGCTGTAACTAATGTAATGCCATCATCGGATTCCTTTGTATTTCTTCGTGTGCTAGATTATTATACACAATTGATTTTTGAAAAGTGAGAGTAGGAGAGGGAAACAATGTATGAGAAATTGAATTCAAAATCAGTGCCATGTCTAGCTTATGATCCTCTTGTTTAAGCACCGTGTTATGAAATAGAGTTTAATTGTTGTTTACCTGAGGACACATACAAGTCTAAGTTGGTGGTGTTTATGTGTTGTGGAAAAACGACACTTTCGATGCTTAAAACCATGAATTTATGCGGGTACTTAGGTCGTTTTAGTGGATATGATGCGCTTTTGTGTTTATTTCAGGTAAAATAGATCTACAATAGTGTTGGAATTAAAATAGAAGAAAAAGACCTGGAAAGACCAATTCTGTTCAAGATACGAGTCGCCTCATGAGTCGTCAACTCACTATACGACTCGTAGGAGAACTCATAAGCATAATAGAACCTAAAGCCAAACTGTGAATCTAAGTATGGAGAAGATATGACTCAATCATCAGAGTCGAAAGCAAGGATACGAGTCATATACAGAAATCGTAACATGATAGAATCAAAATCTGCCATCCAAAGTTGAAGTCTCGAAAGTATACAAGTTCAAAGTCTGAGTACAAATTGTATCAGGAAACCATAAGCAGATCAGTGTTCAAATCTTAGAAAGGAAGAAGTCCCAGGTAGATATGAGTGAAGGACACGAGTCGTATGCTCATGTATGACTTGTAAGCAGAAGTCGTATGATAAACAAAAAGTTGAAGCCCGGGGAGATAGACACTGGAATAGATACGAGAGGCACAAGTACGACTTGTATAATTCCGGTATGAGTAGAAGATCAACTCATACCGAGTGCCAACATAACTTTACCTGTCCCATTTTTATTAGGATTTCTATGTTATTTTGAGATACTATAAAT
>NW_025862345.1:0-962 GCF_002878395.1 Capsicum annuum
AACTCAGAAATAAATACTCTTGATAAAAAAGAAGATGAAAATATAATACCTAGAACATCAGAAATAAGAAAACCTACATATTATAAGAATAAGTTTAAGAGATATAATCTAAAGAATGAATATGACAAATGGACACCAAAACAAATAGTTAATAAAAATTATAACTTTTTAGATTTAGACTGTGTAATAGATACAGAAAAAATAATACAATTATGGATAGGATATATTGCAAAAGAATTATTAGATAATAATATAAACATAATAGATGCACCAGAATATATAGAAAGAACACTGATAGGAACAGCGAAATTATGGTTTTCAAATTTAACTGAAAATAGCAAGAAGGTATTAAGAACTAATAAAATAGAAGGAACATCATCAACAACAACTAAACTAACAGCTATAGAATTATTAAAAAAATATGAAACAGCTATAAAAGATGAATTTGGTAGTATGACAACGATAGAAGAAGAACAAAATGAAAAAAAAGATACAAATAGAAATTTAATGTTAAAATTAGCAATATGTAATATGTGTTATATAATGAATATACTTGCGCATTTAAAGAATATTATTATAAAGGAGCATATAATATAGAAGAAAGTAAAGAAATAAGAAAATTATATTTTAATAAATTACCCGAACCATTAGTTCAAAGATAATAAAGAGTTGGGAAGAAGCAAAAATAGTAGATACTTTAGGAGAAAGAATAAAATTTTTACAACAATGGTATAGAAACTTATGTGAAAAATATAGAGAAGAACTAAAAATGGAAAAAACATTGATAAGAAATTTAGCATGTTGCAAAAATAAAATAGCACCCCAATTTGGATGTGAAGAAAAATATTATAAGAAAAGAAAAAGGCATAAGAAATATAAAAAATATAAAAAATCAAAATATAAATACAAGAAACCAAGAAAAAGATATTATGTAAAAAATTATAAATACAAAAGACCATATA
>NW_025862345.1:1062-2308 GCF_002878395.1 Capsicum annuum
GCATGTTGCAAAAATAAAATAGCACCCCAATTTGGATGTGAAGAAAATTATTATAAGAAAAGAAAAAGGCATAAGAAATATAAAAAATATAAAAAATCAAAATATAAATACAAGAAACCAAGAAAAAGATATTATGTAAAAAATTATAAATACAAAAGACCATATAGAAAGAAGAAAGCTATAAAAGAATGTACTTGTTATAATTGTGGAAAATTAGGCCATTTAGCTAGAGATTGTAAATTACCTAAAAATCCATAAACAAATATCATAAATAAAAATAGATAATACAGAATATATGTAGATAGACTATATAGATTATGAATTAGAAAGTGAGGATAGTATATATGAAATTTCAGAAAACGAAACAGATAATGAAATAAATAGTGAAATAGATGATCAAATGATTGAAAAAGATATAAAAATAATAACAAAGGAAGAATATTTAAATGATGAAGGAACAGAACAAAAAATAATATTTGACAGTAACATAGTTGATGAAATAAAAGGAAAAGAATTAGATTTAAGTGTAGAAAAGATATTTAAAATACCAACAGTAAAAAATATGTTTACTAGGAAAAAAGACGAATACTATGTAGTATGCCAAAAGGAACATGTAATAGACTGTAGATATGCAAAAGGCAAAGTTAGTATACCACTATTAACAAAAAGAATAATTAATAAGGAAATAAATGATATAAAAAGTAAAGAAGACCCAATAAAATATGTTCACCTTGGAGGTACAGAGATATTGATAAAAACATGTTTTAGAGAAGGAATAGATACACCAATAGAATTATATTTAGTAGATGATAGAATTATAAAACCTATAGAAAAAAGCATAATAACTGCCATAAAAGGAAATCTAATATACCAAAAATTCAAATTTATAATAAGTGCAAATTATTCAGTAGCGGTAACATATAAAAATATAGATTAATCACTAGTATTATATTGGAAAATATCAGGAATAGAATTAACCCCAGGAAGTAAAATATATACCGCAAGATGCAAAAATTTATATCTATTAACAACAAAACATAAAATAACAGGAAAAAATAAGATTAACAAAATACGAATAGAAAGTCCATTCGAACAAATTGTAAAAACAATATATTATAATGATTATAGCTATAGAGACATAGATATAGAAGAAAATTTAGAAATAATAAATGATAGAATAAGTACAACAAAAAGAATAGCTGATGAAAAACCAGAATCATCAAGCTCATCAAAAAGGACAAGTTAT
>NW_025862345.1:2408-3499 GCF_002878395.1 Capsicum annuum
TAAATGATAGAATAAGTACAACAAAAAGAATAGCTGATGAAAAACCAGAATCATCAAGCTCATCAAAAAGAACAAGTTATGAAATAAATTCAACTAGTAATTTAAACCAACATTACATAACAGGAAAAATAAATGAAAAAGAATATTTAATACTCTTAAATATAGGACAAAAAGAAAATTATATAGCAAAATATCTAGTAAAAACTGAAGAAATAAAAACTGATAATGATATGTGCCCAGATCTACCAAGAAGTTTAATAAATAGTAAAAATATAGCAGAAAAAAATAATAATAGGAATTAAAAAATAAAAATAGAATTTGAAGTAAAGGAAGAAATGCAAAATGCAGATATAATATTAGGAATAAAATGGCTAGAACAAGTAAAACCATATAATATAGAACATACACAATTAACCTTAACATATAACAAAGAGAAATTATTCTTAAGGAGAGCCTTAACATAAAATGAAAATATATGTATTAATGAAAATAGTAGTAGAAGGACATTACAGTAGATATTACATGTCTATGATAGATACAGGAGCAGAAGCTAATTTATGTAGATATAATCGCTTACCAGAAAGTAAATGGAATAAATTAAAAACACCAATTATAGTTAAAGGATTTAACAATGAAGGAAACTTAATTACTTATAAAGCTAGGAATGTAAAAATACAAGTATGGGATAAGATATTAACAATAGAAGAAATTTATAATTATGAACTAACATCAAAAGATATACTTTTAGGAATGCCATATTTAGATAAATTATACCCACATATAATAACTAGAACAGACTAGTGGTTTACAACACCATGTAAACAGAAAGTGAGAGCAAAAAGAGTTAATAAGAAAATAAGAAAGAAAACTGATTGGATAAAAGGAAGTGAAAAAATTACACAAAAGTTAAAAAATATAAAAAATACTGAAGATACAATAGAACTAGTAGTATTTTCGATAAATAAAAAAGAAATAACTATATTTTTAATAAATAAGATAGAAATAATTAAGAAAAAATTAGAACAATTATATAGTGAAGATCCATTAAAAGGATGGGAAAAACATAAAACTACTATAAAAATTGAATTAAT
>NW_025862345.1:3599-4500 GCF_002878395.1 Capsicum annuum
CCATTAACATATAATTTTGATGATTTAAAAGAATTTAAAATGCATATAGATGAATTATTAGAAAAACAATATATACAAAAAAGTAATCGTAAACATAATAGTCCAGCATTTATAGTAAATAAACATAGTGAACAAAAAAGAGCAAAAAGTAGAATGGTTATTGACTATAGAAATTTAAATGCAAAAACTATACCATATAATTACCCAATACCAAATAAGATATTAAAAATAAGGCAAATACAGGGATATAATTATTTTAGCAAATTCGATTGTAAATCAGGATTTTACCATTTAAAGTTAGAAGAAGAATCTAAAGAATTAACCGCATTTATGGTACCATAAGGATTTTATGAATAGAACGTATTACCATTTGGAAATAAAAATGCACCAGGTAGATATCAACATTTTATGGATAGTTATTTTAAACAATCATGATTTTCATATATTTTTTCATTTATTATAAATTCTTCTTTGTTCATTTTATTGTGAATAGTTCATGTTGATATATATATTTATTGTGAATAGTTCATGTTGATATATATATTCTAAAATATCTATTTGTGATTCTAATTTTGATATTTCATTTTTTTGTGTATTTACTGAGTTTTCACTAACTCCATCAAATATATTATAATGTAGTCTTTCTATTCTTATTTTTAATTCTTTATGTTTTTCAGAAATAATTTGTTTTAATTCTTTGTATTTTTGTAATTTATTCATTCAAACCATATTTATATATCTTGGTGGATATTTAAATCTAATTTTATCATAATTAGGCGGTATGTGTCTCATTCTTGTAGATTTTAAATGGATTACTAATTTTGCTTCAATACTAGATATTAAGGTAATTAGGCAGGCTAATCTTTGTGGGTTTTCTTTTATTTTATTTAGACTTATATAT
>NW_025862346.1:0-2213 GCF_002878395.1 Capsicum annuum
GCGGGGAGTAACCAGAGTAGAGGCGCTGTTTAAGGGAAAAGTATCCAGATTACCATGCTAATAGTGACCAAAGAATATGTTATTTAAGAATAATCTAGTATATAACAATCTAAAGTGATCATATTTTGCAATGTGCATGATTGAAGGGAATATTTTGAAAATAGTAATTTTATGAAAAATGGATGATTATTTATCTAACGAAATGGTAGATAAATTTAAAATACTTATTTTATATGTACTTAAGGATATAGAAATAGTGGATATAAGAAAAATCATATTGGAAAAAATATTTGATAGATATTTTATGACTAGAATTAATTATATACCACACCTATCGAACTACTCTTATAAATACTTACATGTCAAACTTACACACTAACAATAATAAATTATGTATATTTAGAATTTTGAAAAAAAGATATGAGAAACATACAATTAGTAGAAAAACAAATAAAAGCAAATTTAGACAAATACATAGAAACTAAAGATGTAAAATATATAGAATTCCTTAATGAAAATATGCAAGAACTACTTAGACTAAAACAAACAACTGAAAACTATTATGAAAAAGCATTTAATCAAGCCTAAATGATAGAAGATATTAAAATACTTGTTTTATATATACTTAGAGATATAGAAATTATAGACATAAAGAAAATAATATGGAAAAAATTACAAGATTATGAAGAGGAAGAATTATTAAACAGTATAGAAAACTTATGCATATATTATGAACAACAATATTATTTAGATTCATATGGATATTATACAGACTAAAAATGTCAGGATATATTAAGAAAATTAGAGCAAACCAAGAAGACCTACATAAAGAAATTATTTATAGAAAAAAATTAGTGAAATAATGGAAAATCTAATTGAAAAATTAAAATGGATAAACGAAACCTTAAAAAATCTAGAAAAAAGCATAGATAAAAGTTTAGATAGTTTAAAAAATTCATTAAAAAGAGAACAAGAAGAAATAGTTAGTAGCATGAATAACCTCAAACAAAATATTAAATAGAGTATAAATAGAATAGATTATTATACATTTACTTTAGAATAAAATGATAAACTACGAATATCTAAAATATTGGAAATAAGAAATAGAAGAAATAAGATTAACAGAAAACCTTATAAAAACAAATTTAATTGAATACCTTAAAACAAAAGATATAGAATATTTAGAATATCTTAAAAATAATATAAAAGATTTACAAAAACTAAGAGAAAAAACTAAAGAATATTATAGCAAAGCATTTAATCAACTACCATTTAATCACCCCTCAAAATATAAATATCAGTAAAATTGAATATATTAATAAAATATATGAAAATAAAAAATACAAGAACGAAGAAAAACAGTTAATGAATACTACTACAAAGAATTTAACAATTACATAAATTAATGGATATATCTTACGAAAAGAATAAATCATTAAAAGAAATAGAAACCCAACTATATAGTTTATACCTAGAATACAAAAGGTTACATAATACTTACGAGGATCCTAAAACACTGGATAATTTAATTACGATAATATCTAATCTAGAATATCAATTAATAAAACATCTTAAGTCAAGAAAATAAAAATGAAAGTTATTCCAATCAATAATATTCACAAAATACATTACATAAAAATAAATACATACGTATTTATTATCTAGTAAACTTACCGCGCCTAATCCACACCCCCCTACAAATCGTATCAGAGCCTATGTTGTTTAACGTTACGAAAGTAGTATATATTTGGAGTTATATTATTTAGATGAAAAAAGTACAAAAATTACCAAAATATAAAGAATTAAAGCAAATAATATCTAAATAATGTAAAGAATTAAAAATAAGAATAGAAAGACTACGATATAACATAATTGACGGAGTTAGTAAAAACTCAATAAATGCACAAAAAGAAGAAATATCAAATTTAGAATCAACAATAGATAGTCTAGAATATATATATACCAACATGATTTATTAACAATTAAATAAAAAATGAACAAAGAAGAATTTATAATAGATGAAAAAATATATGAAAACCATGAAGGATTAAAAATAAAAATAGTATTTTCTAATCTAGGAAGAAGGTATAAGAAAATAGGTGAACATTTATATTTAATGTTAGAAAAAAAAGAATTAAAATTAGAAGATAAATTGACAGCTATGGTAAGAATAGAAAAAGAAAATGAAGAAATAGAAAGAAAAAAGGAAATAG
>NW_025862347.1:0-2422 GCF_002878395.1 Capsicum annuum
ATTACTTTGTAAAGAATTACTAAAACTACAATTTCCAGATGAAAATAGAAAATTTATATATATAGTAGAAGCAGATGCTAGTGAATGTAGTTATGGAGGAGTACTTAAATACAGATATGAAGCAGAAAAATTAGAACACCATTGTAGATACTACTCAGGTACGTTCAATGAAACAGAAATAAAATAGGAAATAAATAGGAAAGAATTATGTTCATTATATAAATGTTTGTTAGCATTTGAGCCACATATTGTATATAACAAGTTTATTGTACGAACGGATAATACACAGGTATGCTGGTGGTTAACAAAGAAAATACAAAATTCATTCACAACAAAAGAGATTCGAAGACTAGTCTTGAATATATTAAATTTCACATTTATAATTGAAGTAATTAGTACTAACAAAAATGTTATTGCAGATTACATATCAAGACAAACCTACACAGACTGATATAATAGAAGAGGATACTCTAGAAAAGATATTCAACACCCAAACTACGCTTTCAATGAAAGTGGACAGTATGGGTAATGAAATAGAAAAGCTAAATACTAAAAAAGTTAAACTGAAGTCTATAGCTACAAATCAGCTAACTCAGCAGTGTTTAGAGCTATGTCGGTCGGAAGACATTAAAGTTTCAGAGCTAGAAGGAGACGATGGGACACTCCATAAAACCCATAACATTTATCAATCTATTTCTGCAGGTACAAGCAAAGGAGTTAGGAAAAACACAAATATGAACCTAAATAAGTTATTTGATAAACCATATATACCAAATACATCAAAAGATCCTATGTTTATACCTCCACAAATTACCACATACCGAGATAGTTTAAACCAAGACAAAAAGACTTACAACTACATAGTCCGAACATATATAGAAAATATCTACAATGTACAAACCTTTTTAAATACTAACCCAGAGCTATAAACATCCAAGAACCAGATACAAACTATATAACCCAAAGATTGACCGGATATAATAAGCTAATTTTTTTACCTAAAACCAAATCAAGTCTAGTTAAAACTTGTTATGAATATGGACTACTCAGTACTGTATGTACCTCTGATGGAAATGAGATATCCACTATACCAGAAATATATGAAGCATTTAGCATTTTTAAAAAAATAACTAAAGGTACCTTATTTTTTATAAAAATTTACACGGCACCCGCAGAGATATTATATGACGAAGTTAAAAAACCCATACAAGTTGTAAAGATAGGAATGACACGAGATATGATTATATCACAAGATATTATTTCACAACCAGAAATACCTATAATTGAGATACCAAAATTTTATGCGAATAAGAGGATTATCGGACTATCTACAATTTTGCAAGAGCTAGCAAACACATACCGCAACCAAAATCCCATATGGAGTTATTATTCAAGAAATCATGTACTAATATATTCAAATTCAAAGAAATTACGAGAAACAGATATGGAAACTATTAGGCAATGGATTCTGACGTTGCTCAAACCAGAGACGGAACCTATTGCCAGAGCTATCAGAGAAAAATTTATTTCAGAAGAATTATTAACCAGATATTGCAAGACAATTGGACATAAATATCCAGATCATAAATATTCAAAATGTAATGGAGGAGATAATGATATCCTAGAAGTTCAGCTAGAATAGAAGAAAAATCAACCAAGAAGATAAGAACGTCAGTTGGAAGATATAAGATGAGAAGCAATAATGGAGATATGAAAAAGCAGCAGATATAACAACGAGAAGATATCAACGGAGTAATAATAGAAGACAAGCTATTAAATTGTGAAAGCGACATGTAAACTTTCACAATTTGCTTTACGTAAATTATTGAAACCTTTTGTACAGGCTTTTGACTATTATTAGTCTAGGAATTAACAACTTTTATCTTATTAGAAGACTTTTTGTAAAGTAAAGTAGATTAGGTAGATAATTTTAGAAACGTGTAAAAAATAGGAATACTCTTGTAAAGTTTCAGTCTATAAATAAGATGAACCGAAGGCATTGCAAGGCAAGCCTTCATGTGTTGAAGCAAAAACTCTCTCTTGTCCACAATAAATATTTTGCTTAATTATTAAAAAACAAGTATATTTCAATGGAAAAAGCTATGGAGGAACAAACCTTAGAAATATCAAACCTACCCATACAGGTATATTTATTTATGATTATGAATAACTAAATTCATAATTCCCAACAATCATGGTATGACAAAATAAATTCATGTTAGTTACTTTATAATAGAATTATTCGAAGAATAACATGTTAAGAAGTTTATTAACAAAGTGGAAAAGGAGAAAAATCCCTAAGAACTATGCCATCCTAAAGGTGAAACCAATGAGGCAAGAAGCCATGGTGGGGAGTAGCCAGAGTAAAGGCGCTGTTTAATGGAAAAATATCCAGATTACCATGCTAATAGTGACCGAAGAA
>NW_025862348.1:0-1120 GCF_002878395.1 Capsicum annuum
ACAATTGTATAGAAACTTATGTGAAAAATATAGAGAAGAATTAAAAATGGAAAAAACATTGATAAGAAATTTAGCATGTTGCAAAGATAAAATAGCACCCCAATTCGGATGTGAAGAAGGATATTATAAGAAAAGAAGAAGACATAAGAAATATAAAAAATATAAAAAATCAAAATATAAATACAAGAAATCAAGAAAAAGATATTATGTAAAAAATTATAAATACAAAAGACCATATAGAAAAAAGAAATCTATAAAAGATTGTAATTGTTATAATTGGGGAAAATTAGGACATTTAGCTAGAGATTGTAAATTACCTAAAAAAAATGAACAAATATCAGAAATAAAAATTGAAAATACAGAATATATGCAGATAGATTATATAGATTATGAATTAGAAAGTGAGGATAGTGTATATGAAATTTTAGAAAATGAAACAGATAATGAAATAGATAGTGAAATAGATGGATCAAATGACTGAAGAAGATATAAAAATAATAACAAAGAAAGAATATTTAAATGATGAAGGAATAGACAAAAAAATAATATTTGCAGTAACATATTTGATGAAATAAAAGGAAAAATATTAGACTTAAGTGTAGAAAAAATATTTAAAATACCAGCAATAAAAATATATTTACTAGGAAAAAATAAGAATATTATGTAGTAAGCCAAAAGGAACATGTAATAGACTGTAGATATGCAAAAGGTAAAGCTAGTATACCACTAGTAACAAAAAGATAATTAATAAAGAGATAAACGATATAAAAGTAGAGACCCAATAAAATATGTACACCTTGGAGGTACAGAGATATTAATAAAAACATGTTTTAGAGAAGGAATAGATACACCAAAAGAATTATATTTAGCAGATGATAGAATTATAAAACCTATAAAAAAGCATAATAACTGCCATAAAAGGAAATTTAATATACCAAAAATTTAAATTTATAATAAGTGCAAATTATTCAATAGCGGTAACAGATAAAAATATAGATAAATTATTAGTATTCTATTGAAAAATATCAGGAATAGAATTAACCCCAGGAAGTAAAATATTTACAGCAAGATGCAAAAATTTATATGTATTAACAATAAAACATAAAATAACAGGAAAAAA
>NW_025862349.1:0-3230 GCF_002878395.1 Capsicum annuum
ATACTATCCTCACTTTCTAATTCATAATCTATATAATCTATCTGCATATATTTGTTGGGGGGTGCGGATATTGCGGATATGAAATAGATTTATTAGGTAATTGTTGGGGGGTGCGGATATTGCGGATATGAAATAGATTTATTAGGTATCTAGTGAATCTATTTTTCTTTGTGTGTGGATATTTTGTTTCAATATCTTTTAATGATTTACTTTTTCGTAAGATATATTCATTAATTTGTTTATTATTTTATCCTGTAGTAATTGCAGAGTTACAAATTTCTGTATAATAATTTATCCAATAGCTAAGTATAATTCTATTGGTGTATCTAATTCTATTCCTGATACTTTTCACTATAATACGAGTGATTTATCTATATTTTTATCTGTTACCGCTACTGAATAATTTGCACTTATTATAAATTTAAATTTTTGATATATTAGATTTCCTTTTACGGCAGTTATTATGCTAATTTTAAATATATGATAAGAGAAAAATATATTTTAAAAATTAAGAAACCCTAACACATATGACAAGAAGAAAATATGTGGTAAAAGATATTAGAAGAATTAATAATTAAATTGACAAAAATTTAGTTTTTATTTAATATATATCATGGGTATGTTAGTGTGATTTCTAATCTTCTCTTGTGATTTAGGATTTTTTTTAGCTTTTGCTTTTTTGAGACTAGAGCTCTTTTTTGTAAATCATGGTTATGTAGATTTCTTGAAATAAGATTCATTATTGGTGTAGGTTTTGATTTCTCTTATTAGTGTTAATGTCATTAATCCGACCATGTTTAGGAGTTTTTTTTTTAAATTAAATTTTAGGGTACATCCTTTTTATGTAATCCTTTTGGAAAAAATGTGTCTCTTATATATATTCAATTTGTATTGAAGTTTTTGTCTCACATATAAAGCCTCCTATAATTTTGAATTATAATGTAATTTTGTTAGGAAAGATCTTAACAAAGGATCATGGTGCTACCAACATGATAAAAGGAGGCAAGATCAAAAGATTGAATTGGTGGTGACGAAGGAGAAGGAGAAGAGAGAGTTTTTTAGCAAAGCTGATAAGTTTTTTTAACAATGAAAAAACTCTGGATGTCCTTTCAAGCAAAACATGTATATTTGATAATTGGCAGGGAATACTTGTGTATGTAAGGCTGTACATAAAAATTATGTTTTTCAAATTATTATTTAACTCTTGAGTAACTTTAAGGTAAAGATGACATTTAGGCTTAGACAAATTTCTTGTCACCCACTATAATGAAAAATGTTAAAAACTTTAAATTGAATGTAGATAGCTTTTTCCACCTTTTCTGATTTCGATAGGCATTCCACCCTCGCCTCAGAATGAGAGGACTTCTTTGATCCATAAGATTTGTTTCCTTCGCAAGCATCCTTCAAAAGAGGTGTTCACAGGCCTGAATAATGAAATTGGACTTGAAAAACTCTATGAAGTTAGAATTTCAATCAATTTAGAGTTATATTTTGTGTACAAAATAAAGTGAAATAAAAGATTAATTAAATTTAACTGCCACAAAAATAGGAACTAAGAATTCTAGCATACAATAACATAAAGAAGTTCACTATTTGAATAAGAATGTCACGATCCAAAAATGGGGATTGTGATGGCACCTGTCACTCTTACCACGACTGGTAAGCCTAAAACCCAATACAAACACAATAACTCAAAATTAGAGAAGCGGAAGAAAATAAGGACAAAATAAACTCGAATAATCTCCAAAGTATATTAGGAGACCAGTATAGTAAAGATATAGATAATCTCAGATCTACTAGTCACTAATACAAGCCTCTAAATATAGAAATTAAAGAAATGTCTAAATATCTCAAAATGCAAAAAATGCATAAAAATAAGGGCGAAGGAGAAGTCTCTGAAATCAATAATAGATACCTCGAATCTCTAAAGATGCTAACACCAAAGACACCACAAGAATCAATATCCAGAGGTCGTCGGATAGGTACCTGTACGAAAGCTGCAGAAAAAGCAAAGATGGGTATAGAACCACGTGTATTCAACAAGCATCATCAACCAACCCTAATTCAAAGAGTAACACCATGTCAACCCTCTAAAACAACTATAGAACTTGCACTCAGAAAAGCCACCATAATCCAACAGAATAATCAAATCTAACAATTATAAGGATATTACAATACAGTCCGAAAATCTTCAATACTATGAAATCAAGTGATAAATAATCAAGTACTGAATAGATAGTACAAAATCAGCAAATACAAATTACTCAATCTAAACATGAAAAGAATGGATGCAATGCATATGCTATGTACTCATCTACAAAATAATGACTTCAAGGTCATGACCCATGAAAAACTCACAAGGTCCATGTATTGTGCAGGCGTGCATTCCGATCCCAATAAATATATTGTGCAAATATGCACTTCAACCCCAATCTCTATTATATCAAAAGTATGAAGGGTTTTGAAAATATTATTTGAACTTTTTGCCCTTCACTAAAAATCTCCACTATAGACAAAATTGTCATTTCACTTTTTTCTTCTTTCGATAATTATTAATTTATTTAATATTATTCACTATAATCTTGAAATACTAAGGAATCCTAAAATATAATGTAGGTTTTGCGTCAAATTGCTTACTACTTTAATGTTTGTGTGTGTTTTCTTTACTGGATTTTAGGTTAGTGTTCAGAAGGTTGTGGCCATGTAATGCTATTGAATGGGAAATATATGAAATATACCATATTTCTAATAATTTAATTAGTGAGTTTTTGTTGAGGGTTTATCAGAGACAGATATATTGTGGTGGTAGTGTAGGATACGACTCTTATCGCATGATGCTTTATTTTGATGAATATATGTTTCATGTCCTTTTAATATTATAATATTTAGATTTAATTCACATTTACTTACATCTTTTTTGTTTTTTTTTTCAGAATTAGAATAAGATAAAAAAATTTATCCATAAAATTATCGACTTTAAAAAAGAAAAAATTTTGTCCTGAGGAGGACCAATAATACAAGTTTTTTTTCTTTTTTCTTTTTAGCTATAAGATTATAGCATTTTGTAAATGAGAATTAGATTTGAACCATTAAATTTCATGTGATTCAAAACTGAATACATTAAATAATACGCTAATTCATTGTAATAACGATCCTACAACATGTTTGTCTTTTTTTGTCTTTAAAAATATATTTTATCTGATCAAATTCTAATTCAATTTTTTTCTCTT
>NW_025862350.1:0-2258 GCF_002878395.1 Capsicum annuum
ATAGTTTAACGTTTCCTGAAATGGGGGTTTAAGCTTCACAAATGATTGTTTGTCACTTTAATTTCGATGTTTGTAACCAAGATTTTATGAAATAACCAGAATTATGTTCACTAGGGCTTATGGTACATGACAGATGCTAAAGGTGACTGAAGATTCTCATGGTGGTTAGGATAACAAGCTATCTTTATTGATGATATGCTCAAATGTCTCTCGACCTATTTAAGCGTCTAATATCCTAATCCTCTCGAACTTAGGAAATCGTTATTCACTTTCCAAATTTTACCTCAGGTTAATCAACCTTATTACAACGCTGATTATTAAACGAAGTATTTCCAAGTCCCTGTTGATAATTCACTTCCTACTGTATGTGATTTCTTTCTCAAGCAAATTAAAGTAAGTGTATCTACTGTTTGCAACCAACAGATGTTAATTAAAATCTCAGAATTATCAATAAATCCTAACACCTATTAAATTTTGAGTGTTTAGCACATCATCATGACCTAACCCTAGATTCCATAATTCATGTTAACGGAGTTTATCCACTCATGATGCAAAGAACAAAACACATAATTGAATTCATAATTGAGAAGATTAACTTACAGAGATGAATAATAATTAGTGAATCGTAGATTAGATCACAATGGAAAATCCCCAAAATAGTTGTATTGTTCGAATCCAAAAAGATAGAGAAAGAAATATCAAAAAATATTCTCCAAGACTCAAAGTATCAAACTCTCTTTTAAATAATGATGATGATGAATGAATGCCTGAATGCCCCCTAGAAAACCCTAAAACAAAGCTTTAAATAGTTTAACCTAAATAAGGAAATAAAATTAAAGTTGTAGCTTTTTCTCGAAATAGATGAAGACATCCGTGACAGATTATCAGGAGTCTGACGGCTTTTCACGGATGTCGTCAGCTCCTTTACACTTTTGGCTTCTGCTGTCTAAGGCTGACGACGATGTTGACGCCTTATCACCAACTTGACGGCTTATCACTGGTGTCTCCAACTCCTCTGCAATTTTGGCTCTTGCTGCTAAGCCTGGTGACGACGATGATGATGTGTCAAGAGTTTGACGGCTTGTCCCCAATGTAATCAAAAATTCATCTCAGCTTCCAAGTTCTGCCTAAGTCTGACTGTGCTCCTAACTCCTTATCAGCGGTTTGACGACTTATCATGAATGTCATCACAACTTCTCTTCAACTCCCATTCTCTGGTTAAGGATGAAGACAACTGTGATAGCCTATCACAGGGCTGACGGCTTATCACAGATGTCGTCAGCCAAAATTCTCTTCAGATTCCTCCAGATTTCAACTTCTTTGCTTCCATTCTTGTTGGTTCTCTATCCCATCACCTTAAACTGTAAAATCAGATATAAACAAATCAAAAATGATAAAAGTTGCTTAAGACTTCGCAATTATTCTTGGTTAAAAGTGTTAAATGTGTTAGTAATTCCTCACACATCAAACCCCAGGCCCACCCTCAAAATCGTGGAATATAACACACCGATTTGGCCCGAAAATGCCCCATTCACGCCGTTTCACCCATTTGTCCACCCAAATGGCCATGAAAATTTAAACGAACCACACTGGGATGATCCCCAACTCCCTGGCATACCCCCGATAAATTTTTGGCCCACATCACGTACGTACCCTGGGCCCTCCACTAAAACTTTGGGCTATAGTACCCCGATTTGGCTCGAAAATGTCCCATTCGCGCCATTTCGCCCGTTTGTCCACCAAAATGGCCATGAAAAATTAAATGAACCACACTAAGATGATCTCCAACCTCCCTGGCATACCCTGGTCAATTTTTGGCAAACAGCAGTCCCAAACCCCGAGTTCACCACCGAAACTGTGAGCTATAGCACGCCGGTTTGGCCCAAAAATGCCCCGTTCTCGCCGTTTTGCTTGTATGTCCACCCAAATAGCCAAGAAAAATTAAAAGGACCATACTGGGATAATCCCGAACCTCCCAGGCATGCTCCGGTCGATTTTCAACCCACAACACGCACAAACCCTGAGCCCACCCTCGAAATCATGGGCTATAGCACACTGATTTGGCCCAAAAATGCCCCGTTCGTGTCGTTTCGCCTGTTTGTCCACCCAAATGGCCATGAAAAATTAAATGGACCACATTAGGATGATTCCCAACCTCCCTGGCATGGCTCGGTTGATTTTCAACCCATAGCACGCTCGGACCCCAGGCCCACCCCTAAAACCATAGGTTATAGCACACCGATTTGGATTGAAAATGC
>NW_025862351.1:0-1815 GCF_002878395.1 Capsicum annuum
ATCATGAATCCTTCCCTTAGTCACAATTTAGCTATAATGCATGATTTTTAGTCTCTTAGGTGTTTTATCAAACACCTTACATGCATAACTTAGGCATAGGTGTAAATCATACAATTACTCATCATAAATAATCAAACTTACATGTTTTCAACTCATATGATTTCATAAATTCATAATAACACATAAAGATTCTATCTTGGAATCATTTATCACATAAACATGATCAATAATCCATTCATAACATGAAAACCATAATATATAGTTTTAGAAAAGGGTTCTTGAACTTCATGGATGAAAGGAGTCTATGAATGAACACACGCATAACTTAGAAAGGAAACCTTGATGCTTTTCTGGAGAGTTGGATTGGGAAACTTGATTCTTGATTATCTTGGAAAAAAGATTGAATCTTGCTTTTTAGAGATGAGTTTGATGGAAACCCTAATCTTGTGGTTGAGAGTGTAAGAGAGGGTTTTTAAGATGCTTAAATGAAGAAAAATGGGAAAAATTATGCCTCTTTAGGGTTATAAGTCGTGGAAGGTTAAGGAAAAGATCAAAATACCCTTATGAAATAATTTCCCACTTTCTGAAAATCATAGCTGGCGACCTTCGTGATAGGGCGTCACAAATGTGATAAGCTATCACGAATGTCGTCACTTAGGGGCTAGTTTCTACCTAAGGCTGACGACCTTCATGATAGGGCGTCACAATTGTGATATTCTATCACTAATGTCATCACATAGGAGCTGGTTTCTACCTAAGACTGGCGACCTTCGTGATAGGGCATCACAAATGTGATAAGCTATCACGAATGTCGTCACACTGTTTCTAGCCTGACATACTGGAGTAAAACAGGCATAACGCTTTGCTCCAATATCAGATTTAGAAAAAATTGGTATCATTGGAAAGATAATTCAAAGATATTTCATTTGATATATAGTAAACCACCCATTTTGTCATATACAACAATTTATGGTCGATTGAAGTTGACCCAAGTTTTGATGCTCACTAAAACTTGAACGATAGGAAAGCTTTCAACTTGTACTTGAGTTAGGGGACCTCTATGATCTAAATTCATGCTCAAATAGATTCCCACACTACATAATTGATTAACACACTAAATTTATGTAGGATTTGAGGTTTTTGAAACATCCAGGCATAAGAATAATGGATTTTCATTCTAGTCCAAAATGTAAGGTATTATAATATCTCTCCCTTGGGAACATTCATCAGTGAATGATACTAGCTAAGATGAGAGAAAAGACAAATTACACGAATATATATCATGAATAACTAATCATGATTTCATGGCTGACATGACTGAAAACTGAGCATATCATACTGTACATGCATATCTGATGCATGGGTAGCTGATTCATGAATGTAGGACTGAGTGTTCCGATAAACTGAGTTTCTCAAACTAAGAATGCATATTTGATGCTTAACAGCTAAGTTAAATCCATGCATATCTGATGCATGATTATATGACTGACATGATACGTGAATGCATGATTGAAAGTACTGATAAACTGGCCACGTATATCTGATCCGTGAATACATAACTGAACTGACTCACAAATATGTGACTGAACATGCAATGGTAAAGGCACTAAGATTGAACTGAAACATGGGAACATGACTGATTCTGCTAGGTGACATATGGACTGAACATTATGAATTGAACCGAACCTCTAAATACTTGACTTACAGCTGAGGTCTAACTTGAAGGTCAACTTATGAGTACCCTCTATTCTAGACTAAATTCGTTATGCAAGGAGAAATTGAAGGATATAAGGCATGAGAGAGTTAAGAGAAAGT
>NW_025862352.1:0-7200 GCF_002878395.1 Capsicum annuum
GCCCAAGTGATTGCCTAAGCTAGGTTGGGCGGCACCTAACTAATCGCCTATGTTTAGTTGTGGTGCGCCTAACCAATCGCCTATCCTTACTGTCTCTCACAAAAATGGGCATAACTTTTTGCTCGGGTATTGGATTAAGGCGAAATTGGTATCGATGGAAACCTAATTCGATTCTTTACAATTTGGTGGGTATAAATCATCCAAAATACCACATTAATATTGAGTTATACTTATTAAAAGATGACCCTTGCAAAATTGAACACTAAAACTTGGTGGATTCAAAAACTCTTAGCTTGTATTACCTTAAGTGACTCATATGAACATGCTTAATGCATCATAAGCTATCCTATCACTAGGATATTCATTGTAAGTCATGAACTCAAGTATGAATAATACGATAGGAGATTTCATACGTAGGAATACTTATTCACTTCCTAGCTTTGAAATATACGGGGTATTACAATATCTCCCCCTTAGGAACATTCTTCCTCGAATGAGAATTTACTGAGAAGGGATACAAGACAATAGAACCTGAACTGACAGGAAGAACTAAAACTTGATCTCATGACTGACATGCTTAACATACTTAACTCGTGCATGTCTGATGCATGGACAACTGACAAATGAATGCATGACTGAGTATGAAACGGTTACTAGGTACCAAGTTTATACTGGAAGCATGAACCTGAAACTGAATAAGATTAAGGAGAGCTGTTACCTTGAGCTTGATCTAAATTGGTGGGGAACAGGTGAGGATACTTGGTATGCATATCTGCTTCTACTTCCCAAGTAGCTCCCTCATGAGACTGATTTCACCAAACAACCTTGACTAGAGAGACTTCTTTGTTCCTCAATCTACGAGTCTGATAATCTAAGATTTCGACTGGAATCTCTTTATAGGAGAGGCTGTTCTAAATGTCGATGCTTTTAATAGGGACAACAACTACTGGGTCACCTATGCACTTCTTTAGCAAAGAGACATAGAAGACTTGATAGACTGAGGCTATATCTAAAGGCAACTCAAGCTCATAAGCTACCTTGCCGAAGTGACAAAGAATTTTGAAAGGACCGATATATCAGGGACTGAGTTTCCCTTTCATGCCAAACCTCTTTACTCCCTTCATGGGAGAGATCTTATGATATACATAGTCATTGACCTGAAATCGAGATCCTTTCTACGAACATCTGCATAGGACTTCTATCGGCTCTGAGCAGCCCAGAGTCTCTCTTTGATCAACTGAACTTTCTCTAAGGCGTCGAATACTAAGTCAGGACCTATTATTAAGGCCTCACTAACTTTGAACCAACCAATCGTAGATCTACATCTCCTACCATAGAGAGCTTCAAATGGAGCCATCTGAATAGTAGAATAATAGCTATTGTTGTATGCAAACTTAATCAAAGTCAAGTGGCTGTCCCAAATTCCCTTGAAGTCAATTGCACACTCCCTTAGCATATCTTCAAGAGTTTGAATGGTCCTCTCTACTTGACTATCTGTCTAAGGATGAAATGTTGTGCTGAGATGGACTTGGGTACTAAGACCCTTTCAGAATACTTTCCAAAAGTGAGAAGTAAACTGGGTACCTCTGTCTGAGATGATAGATAGTGGAACACCATGTAACCTAACTAACTCTCTGATATAGAGTTTGGCATAATCCTCAGTGGAATAAGAAGTACAAACAGGAAGGAAATGAGCTGACTTGGTCATCCTATCTATAATGACCCAGACTGAGTCATGCTGATGACGAGTTCTAGGCAAACCCATCACGAAGTCCATGTTAACTTCTTCCCACTTCCAAGTAGGAATGGTGAACTCTTGTATGGAACCACTAGGTTTCTGATGCTCTATCTTAACATGTTGACATGTAGAGCACTTAGCCACAAACTCTGCAATATCTCTCTTTATCCCACTCTACTAATAGATCTCCCGCATATCGTGGTACATCTTAGTTGCCCCTAGATGAATAGAGTATCGCGCACCATGCACTTATGCAAGAATTTGCTGCCTCAATTCATCTATACCTAGAACACATAGATGACCCTGACAACGAAGAACACCATCTCCCCCTTGGGAGAAAACCTCAACTTTCTGATTCTGAACTGACTCTTTGAGCTTGACAAGGCTAGGATCCCTGTCTTGTTTCTCTTTCACCTCAGAAATTGGAGATGACTCTAAACTAATATGAACACATACACCACCCTCTGAAAAATCGACTAAGCGAAAGCCTAGTCTGGCAAGCTGATGGATCTCCTGAGCCATGTTTTTCTTACTATTCTCAATGTGAGAAATACTACCCATAGAGAGTCGAATGAGAGCGTCGGCCACAACATTGGCCTAGCCCAAATGATAAAGAACACTTATGTCATAATCCTTCAAGAGCTCTAACCACCTTCTTTGGCGAAGATTAAGATCTTTCTGGGAAAAGACATACTGGAGGATTTTATGGTCTGTGAAGACATCTACATGAACTCCATAGAGATAATACCTCCAAATCTTCAAGGAAAAAACTACCGCTACTAACTCAAGATCATGTGTAGGATAATTCTTCTCATGTGGCTTTAACTGTCTAGAGATGTAGGCTATGACCTTACCATGCTAGATGAGTACACAACCTAAACCCACTCTGGATGCATCACAATAGACTACAAAATCATTTGAACCATCTAGAATAGCTAGAACTGGAGGTGAGGAGAGTCGAGTCTTCAACTCTTGAAATCTGTTCTCGCATGAATCTAACCACTGAAACTTAATCTTCTTTTGAGTCAATCTGGACATGGGAGATGCCATAGAAGAAAATCCCTCAACAAACTGTCTGTAATAGCCAACCAAACCTAAGAAACTCCTAATATCTGATGGAGATACAAATCTGGGCCAACTTCTTACTGCCTAAGTTTTCTGAGGATCTACTCTAATGCCATCACCAAAAATAATATAGCCAAGGAATGCTACTGATCTTAGCCAAAATTCGCACTTGCTAAACTTAGCGAATAACTGGTGATCCCTGAGAGTCTAAAGAACAATCCTAAGATGGTCTACATGATCCCGCTCTATACGAGAATAGACAAGAATATCATCTATAAAGACTATAACAAACATGTCCAAGTACTGCTTGAATACACGGTTCATCAAATCCATAAAAGCTGCAGGGGCATTGGTAAGACCAAATGACATGACTAAAAATTCAAAGTGACCATACCGAGTACAGAAAGTTGTCTTCAAAATGTCACATTCTCTAACTCTGAGCTGATGATAGCCTGATCTGAGGTCTATCTTGGACAAGTGACTGGCACCCTGAAGTTGGTCGAATAGATCATCAATCCTGGGAAGAGGATATATATTCTTGACTGTGACTTTGTTGAGTTGATGGTAATCAATACATATCTTGAAAGAACCATCTTTCTTACACATGAATAATACTGGCGCACCCCATGGGGAAATGCTGGGTCTGATGAATCCCTTATTTAATAGATCCTTCAACTGATCTTTTGGTTGTTTGAGTTCTTCTGGTGCCATTCTGTATGGTGGAATAGAAATAGGTTGAGTATCCAAAAGAAAGTCTATGTCGAAGTCTATTTCCCTTTTGAAAGGAATGCCTGGAAGATCTTCGGGAAAACATCTGAGTATTCATTAACAATAGGGACTGTTTCGAGGCTGGGAGATTCAGAACTGGAATTTTTAACATGCACGAGATAATACACACACCCCTTAGAAATCATTTTCCTTGCCAAAAGGTAGGAAACAAGTTGACCCCTGAACACTGAAATGCTACCCTTCCACTCTAGGACAGGCTCATTCAGGAATTGAAACTGAACTATCCTATTTCTACAGTCGACTGTGGCATAGCAGGAATGAAGCCAATCCATGCCGAGAATGACATCAAAATCAGTCAGCTCTAACTCCACTAAATCTGCTGACGTGGATTTCTGAGATATCATAACCGGCAGTTCCTATATACCTGCCGGGCTATGATGGTTTTACCCACTGGGGTAGAGACTGAGAAAGGCTCTGATAAGACTTCAGGACTAATTCTAAAATCGCCTGCTATGTATAGAGTAACAAAAGACAAAGATGCACCTAGGTCTAGCAAAGCATAAATATGAACATGAAAAATATGTAATGTGCCAGTAATGACATTAGGAGAATTTTCCTGATCCTATCAGGAATGAAGAGCATAGAGTCTGTTTGGGCGTTGCCCACTGGTAGCATTGGAAATGACACCCTGCTGTTTCGGGCGACTGGACTGAGCTGTAGAATGATTTTGCTGACCCTGAAGACTTGACTGCAGACACTCCCTAATCCTCTGGCCTGGCTTTCCACAACCAAAACAGACATCACTACCGGCTCTGCAAATCCCTTGTGGTTCTTACCACAAGTCTGACGAAGGGGATTTGTTCGGGCACTGCTAACACTGCCCTGAGATTTAGAGCCTAGCGCTTTGTCTCTATTGTCGTCTCTGAACTTCGGCACTAGAGAGCTGGCAGAGGAAGGAGCTGGAATGGCTGACTTAGAGCAAAACTATGAATGGTTTCCTCTATCTTAATTGGGGTGAGCAAAGTTGAAGTTACCTGACCTTGCTCTCTTGTTTTGCCTCACCCTTTTCTTAAACTTCTGCTCTTCTACTTGCTGTGCATGGTCATGAGTCTGGATAAGGTCATATCACCGATCAACATCATAGACCTACACTCATTTACCACGCTATCATTGACCCCTGACACGAACTTACTCATCTTAGCTCTATTGTCTGCAACCACATGAGGAGCATACCGGGCTAGCTGAGTAAATCTAAGAGAATACTCCCTAACCGTCATATTCCCCTACCTAAGGTTAATGAACTTAAGAACTTTGGCTTCCCTCAGCTCTTGGGGAAAGAATCTATCTAAAAAGGCTGTGACAAATTTCTCCCACTCGATAGGGCTTGTATCATCTAACCTCTCAGACTTTCACTATTTGTACCAATCATGACCAACATCCTGTAACTGATAGGTGGCTAACTCAGCACTCTCAATAGAAGTAACTCCCATGATGTCAATGACATTCTGGACTTGGTCAATAAACTCCTGAGGGTCTTCATCAGACTTAGACCCATGGAAAGATGGAGGGTTCATCCGGTGAAGTCCCAAACCCTAGATGCTTTGGGATTATCCACTGGATTGGCCGAAATGACTGGTGCCTGTTTATTCTGTGCATCCATGGACTGAGCAAGTGTGGTACATGCGGCTCTAAACTCCGCATGGGAAACATGTTCGCCCAAAGGATCTTTGGGCTGAGGAGCTGGCTGGTTTCTTCTCTTTGGGGCCATGGTCTGGGATAAGAGAAGAATGGATTAGACTGAGATTTTAACTTGTGATTATTCTTACAAGTATGACATGAATAATGAAGAAAGGGGACTATTCCTAAAACATCTTATAGCCTCCCGCACATAAATGTGGTGCGTAATACACCCATGTACAAGACTCTACAAGATGCGGCTTTCAGACTTCCTAGGACTCTATTGAACCTTAGGCTCTGATACCAAGTTTGTAACACCCCAATTCACTGAACCGAAATGCTACACTATGCTCATGACCCCGACGAACCACATGCTAACCCATGACTGATATCTGTACCTGTATACTGTAAATCATGATATAATAATGCGGAATACATAGAAATGTAATGCCATAAGGTTCAACTGAATAAAATCATGTGGGTGAAAATACCCAAAACAACTCAATCTGAAAGCTAAGTCTGAACGTAAATCTGAACATAAATCTGAAACCCTCTAAACTAACTAAATAAGGAGTTGAAGGAACATGTCTCCAACTAACTCTGTAAAACTAAACTGAAAAAATAAATAAATGTATCAAATCATATTTTCCTCAAATCAATGAGGACTCACTGTGTCTCTGCGACTGGAATGCTACCGCTACTGCTGGGCTGGAGCTCATGTCTTCGAACCTATGGTGTAACATAAAAAGAAAGCACCATAGCACAAATGCGTCAGTACAACTAGGGTACTGAGTATACAAGGAAGGTAGGCTGAACATAAAGGGTTTCATGCATGAACAACACTGACGGACTAATATGAACGTGGGAGTACAAACACACATATATAGAAACTGGGACCATGAATATGTGATAGCATGACCTGTAAGCTAATACATGGTTTACTGATAATTGTCATGACTGATACTGAAACTGATAACATGGACTACTGTATCTGACAGTCCTATATATACTGAAATTTGAAGAACACCCTAAGTTCTTTTATTGAGACTGATACTGAAACTGTGGGAAGTAGTGTTTAACCGACATGCCCCATGTATGCCATTATGGGTAAGTTGGGGTCCAATCTCTGCCCCGACTAGAGGGGTGTCAATATCGTGCCACGGGTAAGGACAGCCTGTGAGTGACCCTTATCTGGCTGGTACTCTATGAGAACGGTGGAAACCCTAAACTGATGGGTTAAGCCACCTCATCAACCCTAATCTGACAATTTAAGATATCTCAACCTACGCTGGCTACGTAGTTCTGGAACACAAGGATGACTACTAAGAACCACACCCTGAACTAGCGGGTGAGTTCCCATCCTTGGGTTTACTCAATTCTAACCTCTACTCCTATCTGGAGGGACTGGACATGAATAACTGACTGTGCATGACTTAATCTTACTGAATTCCGTTGACTGGCAAAATACTACTGATATCTGACAACTGACAAAGATCATGAGGTTTTCCTGAGTAACATGACTGACTGAAGTCTATGGAATCATAGCTTGAGTTCAGATATCATGAAACATGACATAGATTTAGGCACACAGCTATAGTTTTTGGGTACATGTACCCCAGGACTCGATAGGAGGAAACTGACACACATGACATGACTTGATCACAAGATTTGAGTCCACAATTCACAATATTATAAGTAAGGCTTTCATAATAAGAATGATTCTCAACAAACTATCACATGATCGGGAATACACACAACATGTATATACTTGCATGGCTTTAATAACATGGTCATTCCATATCTCAACAATAACATGAGCATCTTGCACAACATCTTCAATTCAAGACAATAGTACGGGGATAATGTTGAACAAATACTTAGAACATGGAAGATTTATTTAGGACTTATTATGTCATAAAAGCATGATTTCTATTCCCTTAGGTGTTTTCACAAACACCTTACATGCACATCTTAGGAATAGGTGGATTCCT
>NW_025862353.1:0-3620 GCF_002878395.1 Capsicum annuum
TATCTATCTATCTATCTATCTATCTATCTATCTATCTATCTATCTATATTATATATTAGCTAAAGTTGATTCAGGATGTATAAAAAGTATTTTAAACAATTGAATTTTACCATCAAAATTCATTAAAAAAATTGTCAAAACCTCAACTATCCATGCAAATGGACGCAACCTATACTACCTATACAGAATATATACCAAAAGCAAAGGTAAGTTTTATTAATACTTGTGAAAAATTCTATCAACTATCATATATACTTAGTGAAATACTAGTTAGAGATTTAAACATAAAAGCGGACTTAATCATAAGATTAGATTTTATGATACAAAATAATGACGGATGTTTTGTTACAAAAAATTGGGTAATATTCGCCAGTAATATCACTCATTCACCAGTGCAGACACAACCCCAACTAACTAAATATCATTTCTTTAAAGATAAGACTGAAGAAAGAATCGAAAGCTCAAATGATCAAATAAAAGATGAAAAAAACCCAACCGATAAACTAGAATGTGATAAAGGAGAAAATTGTACATATAATGATAATAAAAAGGCAACAATGAATGAAGAATTACAAGATTTATTAGTAGTAGAAGAAATAGAAAAAGACTATACTTTAATAGAAATGAATATAGAATTATACAATTTTAAGAAGGGTATACAACATATAAGAGTAATAAAAGATAAAAAAGACTTAGAAAAACAATACAAATCCTTGATAAACTAGAGATAATCGAAGAAAAACCCTTGCAACATTGGGACTCCAATCAAATTACTTGCAAATTAGAAATAATTAATCCAGAATATACTATAAAAACAACATCTACAGAGGCTACAAATGAAGACCTTAAAGACTTTGAAATACATATAAAAGAGCTATTAGAATTAGAAATAATTAGAAGATCTATATCAAGACATAGGTCAGCAACTTTCATAGTAAGAAACCATAGTGAAATAGTAAGAGGAAAAGCTAAAATTGTAATAAATTACAAAAACTAAATGATAATACTGTAATGGATGGGTATAAGTTACCAGACAAAACATAATTAATAAATTAAATACAAGGAAGAAAAGTATTTAGTAAATTTGGTTGTAAATCTGGATATTGGCAGATTAAAATGCATGAAGATAGTATAGAATGGACAACTTTCACATGTCAAGAAGGACATTTTGAATGGCTGGTCATGTCGTTCGGGTTAATGACGGCTTCTCCAATTTTTGAAAGAAAAATGGATAGTATTTTTGGAGACTACAAATTTTTTGTTTTAGTTTATGTAGATGATATTCTAGTTTTTAGTAATAATATGAGAGAACATTTAGGACATTTACAACAAGTTTTTAAATTATTTGTAGATAATGGAATATTAATAAGTAGAAAAAAGATGGAATTATGTAAAAATAGTATTAATTTTTTAGTAATAGTTATTGGAGATGGTAGAATAATATTACAAACACGCATAACTAAAAAAGTCATAGAAATGACAGTTAGATTAGACAAGACTAAGGATTTATAAATTTTTTAGGACTTTTAAATTATGCTAGAGCTTTCATTAAAGACTTAGGTAAAGTAGTAGGACCGTTATATTCTAAAACAGGATCAAAATGCCAAAAAAACCTTTAATACCGAAGACATAAAATTAGTCCAACAAATTAAAAGCATGATACAAGACATCCCAGACTTAACATTACCATTAGAAATAGATTATTTAATAGTCGAGACAGATGGAAACCTTCAAGGATGGGGAGCAGTATTAAAAGCGAAGCCTAACAAATATAGTGACAAAAAGGATGAGAAAACATGTGCTTATTCAAGTGGAAAATATAAAGAAAAGGGTAAATTAAATAGCATAGATGTGGAGACACTAGAAGTAATTTACGATTTGAATATTTTTAAACTTTATATATTAAATAAGCCAGAAATATTAGTAAGAACAGACAGCGAGGCTATAGTAAAATTCTATCAGAAAATAAAAGATAAAAATAGTAGTAAAAGGAGGTGGTTAAATTTCATAGATGCCACTTCAATTTATAATATTGTTCTAGAACATATTAATGATAAATATAATAACCTAGCATATCAGCTAAGTAGACTAATAAAAGAAGACAACTAACAATTTTTGTTTCAGTATGTATACCGGTAAAGACAAAGAAAAGGCGGAAGACTCCCCCTCTCAAAACTACTTGAACAAATTACTAAGCAACACTCATTATAGGCCACTAACAATGTTGGAACATCCGAAATTAGAAAGACTGATCTTCGGACCTCAAAATCTAGCCAGTTATAAGCCATCCAATCTGACTTTCAAATTGAAACCAAATATAAGGGTGGACAAACGACAGATTTTCCTGATCGATAACTTATGAATTTCCTACAACAAGATACCAAAAGACATTAGATACTTTATTTCAATCTTGAATGCTTTAAGTTATTATTTTACTGGGAAAAATAGAACTAACAAATTTAAATTTTATGTTGTTCTTAGGGGAAAGACACAGGGAGTATTTCAGACATGGACAAAGGTAATGGATTCTATAAAAAACTATACAACCCCTCTCTACAAAGGTTTTGAAGATTTAACAGAGGCTTTAGATTATGTCCATATAAATTTAGGGCTAAATTATTTTATTACCCCAACTTTAAGACCAGAAATGCAAAAAAATCCACAAAATAATGTTAAAAAATACATAGAAAAAATTATATTTTGTGATCATTGTTCCTCTATGATTGAAGCTTTTAAAAGACAATCACGACAATGAGGTTTTAAGACAAGATAATGAAAACCTTGTAAATGAAAAAGGACAAATGTTAGAACATATAAGTATTTTACAAGACCATATAAAAATTCTTTAGTTTGAATTTTCACAATAAACTCAGCCAATTTATGAGACTCGAAAAATTCTAAATAATTCTCCATCATCTTCAATAATGGAAAAACCCACTATATTGGGTAAAGATATAGCTAGTCCAGCTCAAATGGTAGCTGGTAAAGACTTATCAAATCCATTAATAAGTGTTCATTTCCCAACGAATGTAGAAAGACTGACTGTATCGGGTAATGATACAACTAGTCCAATTCAAACGGTAACTGGTAAATACTTATCAATTCGTTGACGGCTGACATTTTGCCAAAAAGTGTAGGGAGAATACTTTCATTCAGTTTCAAGAACACATGTACTCAGATCACAGACGAAAGAAGTCCTTCTCAGACAAAGAAAGGTTTCTTCTTGAGAAAAAAAAAATATAGAAAAAATGGTAGTAGACTTTATAAAAAAAAATTTAGCAGAACAACTGCCTAAAGAAATAAAAATGAATCCAGAACTGCCAGAGCCAAGACCTAGAATTTTCTTAATTTAAAGAGAAAAGACAAGATCACCCAGAACAGGAACAAGACAGGGACTATCAGACGGAGACAGTGACGAGTATGAACAAGACTACAACTTAGCCATGGACCAATTTGCACAAGACCCAAATGCCGATGAAGATTCAGGAATGGAGTTTGATTCAGAAGTATTACACAATCTGGATACGTAAGCAATGGCGATATCCATGAAAGTCAAAACTACAGACGTATGCAATGATGTAACAGATAAATAAATAGACGGATAAAGTAAAGACATAGCC
>NW_025862354.1:0-13912 GCF_002878395.1 Capsicum annuum
ATCAACACCCACAAGTAGCCCCACCCTTAACTTAAAATCATGCAATGTCCCCAATGCATCAAACCAAAATAACAGAGTTAGAAACATACTTATGGCACCATGGGTGCAAAGATATGAAATCAATCACATAATATTAGTACAAACAACAAAATACCTTTGGTTGCCTCCCAAGTAGCGCATGATTTAAAGTCATGGCATGACCAAACTCAGCCTTTTCCTCCACCTTGAGCATATGAATTTCACCCCCAACTTAGAGTCAATTTTCTTACCTTAATCATAGGGGGGTGGTACAAAAATTAAGAAGTGGAGTAATGGATTGAGCACGTTAAACCACTCTTTCTTAAAGTGAGGTGTATTTTTATGTTGCTAGTCTAATGTAAAATCAAGAATATAGGTTTCTTCTTCCTTATCTTCATACTCTTCTACTATTTTAAATAATTTTAAAGACGAGATATCATCTAAACATAATGTAGAAAAGTGCTTTGAATGAGTCCCAATCAATCCTACTTTAAAATTTACACTATCTACTACACACTCACTTTTATTCACCTTCTCAACATCCTCACTTCGAGTTAGGCTAGAGTTTTAATTAGAGATTTTATTTGTTTCTTCTTTTACCTCTATCACTATGTCCTCAATCCTGGCATAATCTCTCATGGTTGGTTTGGTTGTTTGAGAAGTCACTGAGGGTTGCTCATCATCAAGCTCAACATCAATATAGGGTTCTTGCTCCTCATCTTCTCACTTTTCTATTATTTTAAATGATTCCATAGATAAGATATCATCTAAACATAATATAGAAGAATGATTTGAATAATTAACCTCTATATCCATCTCCTTATGAATGATTGGATTTACGTCTTGATGCATATCACATATGATATAATACGTTTCATTCGGGAGATCCAACATTCGTTGAAACATAGCTTCAATGCCACTCTTCCCAGTCTTCATTCTTTTTTTTTCTTGAATATAAGACCTATCAATCTCATAAGAAGAACTAGAATTTGGGTTAGCATAATAGGGGAGGGGGCATTTGGGTAATCATTCCAATGTCCATCTTGACCACCACATAAAGAACAATAATACTCCCGGTAGGATGGAGATGGTGCACACATCTCTCTCCAGAGAGCATATTTATAATCTTGACAAAAGTAAGGCCTATCACAATATGAACATGGATCATCAAGATAAGTTTTACAACCACTAAACTCATGTTCATTCCACGATGCCATAGTAATAAGTAGACTAAAATAAAATCTACCTAACATAAGAAATAAAAGAAAACTAAAAATAAATATTTACAAGTTTTAATTCAAGAAAGTAGGCTAAAATTCCAAACCAACTCAATACGCCAAATTGTTCTCTGGCAACGGCACCATTTTTGATAACACTCAACTTAAACATCAATTAAGTACAAGGCGGTCGCCGTCAATATATTTACCCAACTTTGGAGTCGGGGTCGAATCCACAGGGAGCAATGTGAGTGGAGATTAAACTAATTTGAACCTATAGCTACAATTTGAATTCAAACATATGATACAAAAAGATAAAATGGGGGTTTTGGAGATTAGCAAATAATTGTTGGTCACTTTAGTTTCAGTATTTATAATCATGAGTTTATGGAAAACCAGAATTTTGTTCAATATAGGTTTTGGTACTTGACAAATGCTAATAGTGATTCAAGATTCTCACGTTAGGTAGGAACAACAGATTGTCTTTATCGAAGTTATGCCTAAATGTCTCTCGACCTACTTAAGCATTTATTTACCTAATTCTCTCAAACTTAGGGAATTCATATTCACTGACTAGACTTCATCTTAGGTTAATTTACCTTATTACAAAGTCAATTATTAAACGGAAGGTTGGTAGCTTCCAAGTCCCTATCAATAATTCACTTCCTACTATAGTTGATTTCTTATCTCATGCAAATAAAAAAAGGTGCTATCTAGCGTTTACAACCAATAGACGATAATTAAAACCTCAGAATTATCAAGGAGTCCTATTACCTTTAGAATCTTGAACACTTAAAAACTTACCAAGACCTAACCCGTAGATCCCATAATTCGGGTTAAAGGGATTTAGCCACTCATAATGTAATAATTAATACAACAAGTTGAATTCATTATTTGAAAGATGAACTTACAGCAAGATAAATAGGAATAAGTGTTTCTCAGATTAGATCAAAGTAGAAATCCCAAAATATTGATGATAATCTCTTCAAAGTTAATTGTAAACTTGTATAAAAAACTAGAGAGAAAACACTTAATGTTCAAGTCAAAAATTTTGAGTAAGCCCCTCCAAGAAAACCCTAAACAATACATTAAATAGTTAACCCTAAATATGAAAACAAAATCATAGAGTTCAGTCATTTCTCGAACAGGTGGCGACATTTTATGATGCCTAATCAGGAGTCTAACGACTTATCACAGATGTCGTCAGTTCCTTTTTACTTTTGATATTTGCTGCCTTAGGTTGACGATGAAGCATGACGGCTTATCAGATCTTTGATGACTTATCATAGAACTTTAGCTCTCATGTTCTACCTTAGGCTAACGATGATCTTGACAGCTTATCATATGTCATTATCACTTCTTCCAACTGAATCCCATTCTCGGTTTAAGGCTGGCGATGAAGCTGATTGCTTATTAGAGTGCTGACAACTTATCAGGAATGTCGTCATCCATATTTCTCTTCTATTTAATTAAGATTTCTACTCTTTTACTTCAATCAATGTTGGTTCACTTGCATCTTGACTTCCACTGCAAGGTCAAAGATAAAACAATCAAAAATGACAAAATTTGCTAAAGACTTTATAATTACTCTCATTTAAAAGCCTCAAATGTGTTAGCATCTGCTCACACATCATTCCCTCAAGTAGACAACTCGAGAGCGGGAAAGCTTGTAACTGTCAATACACCACTGATCGACCGATCTAGAAGGCATTTCTCAAAGGGTGTTTTAGGAAAGAACGTCTGTGAAACCACACAATCAATCATAAAATGAAAAAAAGATTCTAAGTATAGGAAAGTATGATTAGAATGCCAGTTATATAAAGCAGTAACGCATAGCACTTAGTTATATATAATAGCATGCTTTAGCAACATAAAAATAAACGTCAAAAAATAGAACTAATAAAAGGAAAAGTGAAGAAGAAATAAATATAGAGAAACATGAATAACACATAAATGGAAAAAGGAGATGAGACTAACATGTACAAATGAATCATGATATAAACAATAAAAGGGAAAACAAGAAATTAATTATGAAAAAATAAATAAACATAGTGAAAGAATCCCACATAAAACACAAACTCATAATGTTAGAACGTATGATCCCTAGCAGAGTTGCCATTCTATTATGCCCCATTTATTTTATGAAAAATGGGATTTGATGTGACCACTCTTTTTGGAATTATTTTAAAGGCGTGTGTGAAGAGACGCGACCTAACGTATTAAGGTTTGTTAGGTCACCGGTCTAGGCTAACTACGAACCTATTTTGTTATTCTATCTTACTTCACTAGAGATTCGGGTAAGAGTTCAAATTACCTCAAAAGAAAAGTGTTATGCACGTTTTGAGGTCCACGAACGTGGTTTCCAACTGAATTCATATTTTATGTGGAGATTCTATGTGATCAAGTAATGGTCACTTATTTTATTATTAACGTTAACTAAGTGATAAAGTAACGAATAAATAAACATGTTATTTTATTATTTCTAATCATTAACTAGGTGGTGAAAAAAATAACAAATAATGTAAAGTAGAGAAGTTATGAGAGAAGGAATAGCAATTTATAATTAAATATTTATTAATTTAAAGCCTAAACTACCACAAGAAAACAAGTATGTAAAGTAAGTGCAAAAAAAAGTAAAATAAATAAAGAATTCACAAAATCCTACAAAGAATGGTTTTGGTCTCAGGTAAATGCAAAGCAAAAAGTAAAATAAATAAAGAATTCACAAAATCAAACAAAGAATGGTTTTGGTCTCATTCAGATTAGAACCCCAACTTGTTAATCATTATCCAACCCAGTAGCCAGATTCTTAAAAAAGTGTCACACATTGTATAATGTCTCTTGTTATCATAACTTCTGAATGACTACCCGCCCACCCCATCTAGGATAGTTATTAACCTAAAGGCGCACTAAAAATAAAGGATAAAACTAGTGCCTCTAGGATACCTATCATCCCACTTATTTCCTAAGAGGAATTGAGCTTTGATAATTTTGATTTATGGTTTAGACAAACAAAGCAATGTTTCCTAGAACACTAAACGCGAAACAAATAGGACATCACATAGCCCATAATAGTCTCAAAGTAGCCTCTTGGTTAATTAAAGCTGGTTAATGTGATAAACATGGAAAGACAGATAATCCATTAATTCGGTATAATTAACTTATAGACATGCTATCTAGATGTTATGTAATTGTTTATCAACAAAAGAAAATGGTCAAATAATTCAAAAAAATAATTTTTCTAATTTGCTAAATTAAAAGCCATGTCAAAGTAAAGTAAATATATTAGAGAATAACAAACATTAACATTGTTATGCAAAAGACAATTACATACTTTGTAAAGAAGTAACAAAAGGTAGGAATTAATCTTAGAGTTCTAGGACATATATCATATATGTTTGTGATGATTGTTCAACATGTCTCTTTTGGAAGAATTTTTAGGAGAATTTGGGTACCCGAGTTGATATTAGCAAGTATTTCACCCCCTGACAGATGGTCAATCGAAGAGGAATTTTTATGTCTTAAGGTATGCTCCACACTTGTGTGATAGACTTTAGTGGTCAGTGGAAGCAATATCTATCTTTTGCTGAGTTTGCATATAATAATATCTACCATTCTAGTATTGAGATGGCTAACTTCAAGGTATTATATGGTAGGCGTTGTTGCTCTCCAATTGGTTGATTTGAGGTTTATGAGATTAGACCTCGAGGTACAGACTTGCTTCGTGAGTCTTTCAATAGAGTTTGGATAATTCAGGATAGGCTTTGAGTAACTTAGAGTAGTCTAAAGTGCTATGTGGATTGTAGACTTCGTTCCCTGAGATTTAGTGTTGGCTAAGTCTTTTTTCATATATTACCCATGAAGGGTGTGATAAGGTTTAGGAAAAAGGGAAAGCTTAGCCCCATGTATTTCAGATCTTTTGAGATTCATCGAACTAACAGGGGTGTGGCTTATGAGTTAGCATTGCCCCAAGATTTATCAATTATTCATCTAACTTATCATGTTTCAATGTTTTAACGCTACATTC
Source organism: Capsicum annuum (assembly GCF_002878395.1). Classification (NCBI taxonomy): domain Eukaryota; kingdom Viridiplantae; phylum Streptophyta; class Magnoliopsida; order Solanales; family Solanaceae; genus Capsicum; species Capsicum annuum. The sequence continues at coordinate 5,263 of NW_025862354.1, forward strand.
CAGATGAGTCTTATGTCATTTGTTGGGATTCAATCCAATTAGATGAGAGGTCTTTTGTTGAGGAGTCCATATCTGTTCTAGCTAAAGATGTTAGACAATTGTGTTCTAGAGATATTCCAGTGGTTAAGGTCCAGTGTAGACATCAACCAGTAGATGAGTCTACTTGGAAGATTGAGTCTGATATGCATGGTAGTTATCCCTAGACTTTCATTGATTCATGTATTTCACTTGCCTTTAGTTCAAGGATGAACAACTATCTTAGTGATAGATGATGTAATGACCTGATTTTTTTTAATTTTTGTAAAAAATTTATTTCTGTGTGATTTGACCATTTTAACTCTCCCCGTGGTTGTGTTGTGGTATTAAGGGGTATGAGGATTATTGACACGGTTCTTAATGCATTTTGGTGTGATTTGTGCGAGATTATATTTTTTGGTGGTTATAAATGCTTTATATTGACATTGGTCAAGTTTTATTGATCTATGCATCGAATGGCAAAACGGTTTACGCCATTAGATCTGTAACATCAATTTTAGGTTGGTCTGGTTTTAGGTGTAATGGATCAATTTAGGAGTCATAATGGTATTTACTTTATCCTGCCAGTAGGTAAGACAAACCATATCCCGGAGCTACACACAATTGGTTAACTTGGTGGAATATGGCCTAAAAGCCGGAAATCAACATTTAAAGAGTTAAAATAGCAATAAAGCAGTACTAAATGTCTAATAGATAGATAAAGGGTCAACAACTATCCCATGACTTAGTAATATCGGTACAAAATCTACTACAAATAAACCATAAGTACTGAATAGTCAAATACAATATGTCTCAAAAATGAAAGACTAGACATTAATAAGTAGAAGGAAGAAAGGTAACTCTGACTGCAAGAGCTTACCCAATCTCCCAAAATAACCTTGCACGAGCATTACATCAACGGTGGCAACTAGTAATCGGATCTATACCAAAAAGGTACAGAAGAGTAGTATGAGTACCAAAACCACGGGTACTCAGTAGGCATCACAGGCTAACATAAATAAATACGATTATGACTAATAATTAAAAAAATAAATACGAAAACTAACATAAATATGATACCATTATGACTAATAATTGTCCCGCATAAGCCAACAAGTGCAAAAAAATAAATAACCTAGTGCAGGCCCCCATAAGCCTAGAGTATACAATCAAGGAAAGTAAATAACCCAATAACCATAAATTACCAATTATTATGCCATAACCAGGAATCCAACCGATTTACATCATATAATAAATAACTCCCAAAATGCCATATTTGAATCAAAAGTCAATAGTATCATCATAATTATAATTATTTGCCCGACTTGAATCAAAACTCATATTATCAACATTTTAATTAAACGTCAAAATTGAGCCTTAACTCATATATCATTATCATCATCAATTGTCGGACTCAACTGGAACTCATATTATCATTATCATCATCAATTGTTGGACTCGAACCGAAACTCACAAATCATTTAGACCATATAAATAGACCATGTAAATATAGCATAATCATGAGCCATATCACTAAATCACAATAATTATCCACAACTTATCCAGAAATATCCGTAACTCCTAACTATGAACTAACATAATAAATAAAAATCTAATATCCTCATAATCCTAAAATAAGCATTAATAAGGGTATATCATATGATATTTATCCTATTAAAGCTAACACAAGTCATGGCCTATGGCTGGCTAGAGGGGCCCACTTCTAATCCTTAAAATCCATTTTAGGCAAATTCCACCTCGGACTAGGCTAAGGTATCTAAAATCATTTCTAAATGTTAAATAATCCCTTTAACCCTATGTTCACAATTTATCCTAATACATGGGCAACTAAGTCAATTATACCTAAATAATGGTTTTAAGATAGCCCAAACAGTCCAACTAACGCGAATAGTGTAAATCATACCTCCAACATCTAAATCCCACACCATACCTAGCATAATATCATAATCATACTATGAAATACCTCAATCTATAAAGAGGGTAAGCCAAGCCACCTGGATGCTGAAGAAAAGCCCAAAGATTCTGCTAAACCACCGATTTTCCATTTCATGAAACTTTCTGAAGATACCACGCTGTGAGAATCACAATCTAATCATCAAAATGAGAACAATGATATCCATATTGCACTATTGTTCATCGGGTCCAAAATCACGTAAAAATCCCATGTGCTGCTCATTTATGAAATTACTCTATCGAAAGAACCACATCGTCCTTCTATGCTCAAAGGACATTTACCCTATAAAATGGGCAAATTTTGAGATCTAATAGTGCTACATCAAGCCACAAATACTTTAGGGATTTTAGAAAAAGACCGAGGAGTTAACAAGGATATTGATGGAATCTTACCACAAATTAGATGAAGATTTGCATAAATTAACTTCACCAATGCCCCACAATTACCCACATTTTATTCTCCTAAGAATTCCCACATTTTAGAGTTTAATATACTTAAGAATGGTTGTAGAGTGGTGAAAATCGGGCTAAGTGGGTCATTTATAACCTTCCCAAGTATACGAATGCTGCAAAAGTAGACACTGGGCCGCTTTAGTGGTAGGCGCTAAAGCGCCCAATGGAACACCAAAGCGGTACCTCTCTGAAATGGCAGACCACTACGGAGGACTATTTGTGCTAAAATAACTAGTACTTTAGCGACCAACAAAATGCTGAAGCGACACTTGCAGATGTGGTTAGGGACACTAAAGCGCCTTCAGCTAAAGTTACAAAGGGATGCTTTAGTGGTTGCAATAGTTTTTCTTTCATCAGCTGGAGACTTGGAATATTTTTGAGTCTCCACCAACCCCTCATGATTCATTTGGAATCCTGTATATGTAAAGCGAAGCATAGTACGAGTGCAGAAAATCCATCCCCAAGATAAATTCTAAAATCTAACATGTCCACCTCTATTAGTTATACCACAGTCCCCTACCATAGATAGATACTACACATCCCCTACAGACTGTTCTAGCCATAATAGAGTCACCCATCAGGGTAGATATAAAAAAGGGATCGGGAATACTCTCAGGACCAAAACCAAAATGAGTAGACACATAAGGGGTCACATAAAAAAGGGTAGATCCAAGATCAAATAGACAATACACATCATTAAAAAGAGTTATAACATACTATTGGCGATATTAGGATATGACTTAAAGTCCTGACGAGTAGCGAGAGCATATAGACAATTCCAGCTAATTCCATTACCACAAGTAGAAGTAGCACCCCCTAGTGCAGGAACTGAAGAAGTAGAAATAGAAAATTTATAAGATCCAATAGCAACCTTTGAAGGAAAATCCTTCTCTAAGTGACCAAGCTGGCCACATTTAAAACACTTATTTTTCCCGTTATCATAGAAATCATGGTGCAACTGCCCATAGAAATGACACAAAGGATATAATGGTACTGACTGAACACCATTATCCTAAGACTGGCCACCTAACACCCTAAATCCACTATCCTTCTAAAAATAATAATTGCCCGGCGGCTTTGAGTATGGATCACTAGCCCTAAAGTAGGAACTAGAATTTCCCCACTTCTTCTGAGACCACTGCCTGCCACCATCCCTACCACTATTCTGATGGTCTCCTTTTTGTTTAGAATATAAAAACTTCTTACTCTATCTTTCCCCTATCTCTACTTATTTTTTCTCTTCTTCTCAACTTGTTGCATACACACCACAAGTCTAGAAATATCCATGACTTATTCAACAAGGCAACCTTTCTGTCTAACACAACCTCCCAAGATAGATCTGAAGCAAACTTTCTCATCCTTGCACGTATAAAAGACACCAACTCTAGAGCATAGCGAGACAACTTATGAAACTTCTAGGCATATACTTTTACTATCATTCTTCCCTGCATAAAGTTCACAAGTTCTTCAACCTTAGCCTTTCTCATCTCCCGAGGAAAAAAATCAAGAAAAGCACTAGACAAATCATCCCATATAGATGGCTCAGCATTATTTCCCCTCGACTTCTCCCATTTCTCATACCACTAATAGGCCATATCTTTGATATTTTATTTGACCATATAGCTTTGGATGAATATTCTAACATAAATCCTTATCATGACCTTGTAAGCAACAATCTTTGCAATACTTAGGTTTATGATCATACTGAATATTAATCCATTTGGACTTAATATCTCCAGTGATATTATCTTTCTCATTGATTTTAATTTTGTGTGGTAGTTTAGCTACCAAATCCACTTTTATCTTCACTCTTTCACAACTTGGCCTCTTATGATTCCTTATGGTCATATCCACTACTAATTTTTTGCCAACGACAGACGCAATCGAGAAAATGGCTTCCTTGGTAATAAAATTTAGTGGTAAATCTGGTAGTGCAATTCATGCCACACAAACAGTGGTTTCAACATCCAGTTTAAACCATGGGTCCTATTTAAGTATCCTTATTTTCCAATACATGTCTTTTGTCCTTGATATAATACATAGTGGTTGATAATAATTGTACATAGTCCTTCAATTGATTCAAATGAATCAATATATGTCTGGTATCTAACACCATTATTATGAACTCTCCCTTAATCCTGCATAGCTTTGGGATTACTTTTCTAAGTTCAGTGACATTAGGTTTTCCATTTGATAACTTACCAATTATTACATAGTTCAAATTCTCTTGCATGATCAAACTTTTTACTTCTAAAGACTTCCACATAATCGATGGTTTCCCATGCAGCAGAACGATGATTTTAGGAGGAACCCTAATATTCTCATGAACGTAAGGTTTAGCCTTTATGAAATAAATAGATTTTGGGATAGGTGCCTTCAGTTTACTCTTTGCTTTAGTAATATGCTTAGGTAATTCCTCTAGTGGGTTAATCCCATCGGAAGTTGTAGCCATAATGATCAAAAATTTGATTATCTATGAAAGTTTTGCATGTGCCCTTTTTATGTTTTTCTTAGAGATTCAATCTCTAATTTGTTTCTATATAAGAGTTGAATATTTGGCATGATTTTAGTAAGATATTTGAATAAGGACTCAATGAATAGGGGTTAATAAGCACTTTAAAACTTTAGCCTGGATTCTGTATCTTAACCATTATATAATAGTACACACGGTCTATATGGACCCTAACTCTCCCCTTCTAGTTGGGACATAGTGTATGTAGTCGCATGAACTGGAGAATAATCATATACATATATGCACGGGAGAATCGAACCTCCTAATAATATAGTAAGGTGACTTAAGTACTTGGTCATGTAATGTAATATGGAAGACTCAAACCTCCAAATCAAATAACAAGGGGGACTCAAACCACCCGATCATAAGCAAGGGGACTCAAACCCCAGGCCATTTAGACCTAGCACCGGTAAATGCGGTTTCCAGTATTGGTCCCTTAGGAATTCAACTTTCATGACAGATCTACTTAAACCTCTTTTAATCCCCATTAAACAATTTATAACACATTCTCATTCATTGAACCATAATACACATTTAGGCAAACAATGTTTGTATCATCTTACCAACTATACTTGCAAGCTAACATCAATATGCCAAATCAATTATTATTACTTGAGGGAAATTCACAACCCCCTGGTTCTATTATACATTAGCCTGTCGAATTACACAAGCCTATAAGGTTCAATTCAAAATCATTATGCCTTATAGCTTTTCACATTATGCAATAATCCAAGAGTAGTTCAATGTGCATACTTTCCATATTCAAAACCAATTTCACAATATGGGGTTGAAGTCATTATCACTTTAATGATCAATATTCTAAAATTAGGGGAAATCATAATCCCCTAGTTTATTTACCATACCTTTGCACCCAAAAGTTTAAAACCATAAATAAAGCATGAACAATCATATGTAAACCATGGGAAACATTGTTAAAAAATAAATATTCAAAACCATAAACCCATGTTCCAAAACGAATATCAATACCACATGAATAACTATTTAAAACACATGATTTTACCAAATTATAGTTGGGGAAGAGTAATATGTTAGATACATAAGAATAGGAAAATGATTCGGAGCTTGGGACCTAAAAGATGAATATATGATGAAATCTTTAAAATTTCTTGGGGTTTTTAGCTTGAGAGTGGAATTGGGGAATTTGATCTCTTTAAACCAAAAGGAATAGGATATATTATGTTTAGGGCCATTTATAGGTGAAAAGACCCAAATCCCCTCACCCCAAGTGAAATAAAATAAGGACTATAAGAATTTTACACAACAATGTGGCACACTACCTATTACAGAGAGTAACCTCTGTGACATACTACTTATCATGGAGGAGCCTGCCTCTATTCCACATCGCCTATAAAGAAGGGCTCCCTCCGTGACATAGAGAATTCACCGAGGATTACTGCCGCAGGATCTTAACATAACTCCAAACCTTATCTAAAAATTCCAAAACTCTTATGAGATACCACATTAATATATCTAAACACAATTAAGTCAAAAATTAATATTTTAAGCATGGGAAGACCAAAAATAAAATTCTTAAAATTTTGAGGGAGCTACATATTATAAGAAAACCCTGCCAAAGTTAAGCGTTGCTTTGATTGACCTCCAAAATCCATAATACAGGTTAAGAGAACATCCTTGAGAACCTGAATAGTCTGCTCTGACTACCCATCGGTCTGGGGATAAAAGGGTGTGCTAAGATCCACCTATATGCCCAAATCCACCTGAAAAGCTCTCCAAAAGCTAAAAGTGAACACTAAATCCTGGTTTGATATTCTATATATAGGCATACCATGAAAATGAACAATCTTAATAACATAGATATGAGCCAACCTCTCGACACTAAAGGATATATGAATAGGAGTAAAGTGTGCCGACTTGGCCAACCAATCCACAATTAACCAAATATCATAAGAACCACAAAAAGTATAAGGCAAACCACTAAAAAAGTTCATGGTAATCCATTCCCACTTCTACTTAGGAATGAGCAATATTTGAATCAGGCCACCAGTTCTTTAATGCTCGACCTTCACCTACTGACAACATAATCAACAAGCAACAAAATTTGATACATCTCTTATCATATCCTCCACCAATAATGCTATCTTAAATCTCCCTACATCATAGAGGTACCCAAGTGAATAGAATATCTTGAGCTTTGAGCCTCATGCAAAATTGACTTAATAAAGTAATCAACCTTTAGAACACACATACATCTATCAAATCTTAGGGCATACTCAGAATCTATTATAACCCTCCTATACTCACCACTTAACACCTGATTACAGATGGTGCAAAACCTCTTATCATTGTATAGATAATATTAAATCTACTCAAATAGTAAAGACCTTACCTCAACACTAAAAAAAATCCTCCTAGGGTCTAAAATATAAAGTCACATCATCAAGTTTTCTAAGAACTAAATGTCCCGAGCCAATAACCTTTGAGAAACTAAAATACAAGCTAAGATACCATGATCATTGCCTCAACCCAAGGCATCCACTACTATATTAACCTTGCTTGAATAATATAAGATAAAGATGTCATAATCCTTAAGCAACTTCATCTATCTATGCTACCTGGAATTATGCTCTGCCTGTGTCATAAGATGCTGAAGATTATAATGATTTGTAAAGATCTCACAATAAATGTCATAAAGCTAATGCCTCAAAACCATAAACATCAAAACTATGATATCCAAGTCTAAATAATGAGTGAGGTAGGTGTGCTCATGCACCTTCAGCTATCTCGATGCATAAGAAATAACACGACCCTACTACATAAATACTATAATGACCCTCTAGTTAATTTTCCATATTTCTGCCTATGTCTATCGTTGGAAATTTTCTATATATACCCCAAGTCATTTATAACTTGCTGGGGCTGAAAGTTTGGTTATAGTGTAGTTCATTTGGTTTTTAGAGACAATTCTATGTTTTGAAGTGTTCGCTAGTTCTAAATTGCCACCAGGTGAAAACATCGATGAAACAATCTTGTATGTAAATTTTGATTGCGCCAAAAACTCTAAAATGTTGATTTTAGGCTAGGTAGACCTTTGGTTCAGGTCTCGAGGAACCCATACTCATTTTAACATATTGGTTGAAAAGTTGAGAAGTTATAAATATGTCTACTTAGATTTTCGCTGCAGCAATTAGGCTTTTTGCCAAGTTTTGGATCACTCTCGAGTGATGAAGAAGGTACATCGTGCAACCCAAGGGGCCAATGATAAGATTCCTATACATAAAGGTAGTTTCAGTAGACCTGTAGTAGTTTCCAATTTAGAGGTAGTAGTTGTCATGGTGGGTATTCTCCACATCTATCCTATCAGTCTCAGAGTCAGCCCAATCGACCAGTGCAGAAAGCTCTTCAAATTAATGATGAAGGTCAGTCTAGTACTAGTGATTTCCCTAGTCAGTTTGGCGGGCAATCTTTAAGGGGTTCATATTCTGGAAATTCTATTCGTGGTTGTTATTATGGGTTTTATGCATCTTCTTGTTTGGGTTTTGCTCTATGTTTATGTTATAGATATCGTAGTCTTTGTCACTATTTTTTAGAGTTCCCTCTTCATAGGGTAATTATTGCTTCAGCTCAGATTGTTCCCCCTTTTAGATCAGTTCACCCATTAGAATGAGATTGTTCTCATATTTGTAGGGGATGGTTCCCAGTGTACTCGAGGAGGTT
>NW_025862355.1:0-1565 GCF_002878395.1 Capsicum annuum
GTAGGCTTCAAGGATCATCCCTCAATTTCTTAAATAGAGGTACGCGGGGTTTTCCTAAAATCTCATGGGCATAGAAATCATGTTTTAAGAATGGGGTTTTCGAATTCATGTACATACTCATGTTTTAGAAGCTTTAATGATATTGTTTTGGCCTTTTGGCTTTCCCCCAAAGCGATTTGAAAATTATATGTATATGTATATATGTGTTTGTCTTGAAATATGAATTGAGAGCATGATTTACATGAAACCCCTCTCTTGATGTAAATTTTTCCAATGTTTCACATGATATAGATTGTTTTGAAATACATCTTGAAAAATCATGGTATGAAATGCTTTGACTTTTGCTATGTTTGGAATATGATTTTGAACACGAAAGAGAGGGTTGTGAATGTTGAATATGCATGTAATGAAAGAATGCATGGTTTTGCCAAAATGCACATGACTACCATATGTTTGATGAAAGTGTTGCATGGATTTGACTTGAGTTTCGGAACATGAAATCTTTTATGCAAACTACATGTTTGGTTGGTCTGAAACTACACTTTTATGAAAGATCATGCTTAATGCATTATGGCTCAGAAATAGGACTTGCAAGTCTTGGTATGACGATACCAACTCAGACAAATGCCATACCAGACACAGACTAGTTCAGAAATCAGATTTTATCAGACTTTCATGATTTCGAAATTTCAGAAATACATGTTTAGAAAAGGTTAAAAATTGGGCATAAAGAGATGTTAGTTGGTCCCCGAAGAAGGCGTGAGTTCAGACAACTCATTGCCCAAAACCGTGATTTACCGATCCGGGTATATTATTATACGCTGGCTTAAGTGTCGTATGGCGTATCAAACTCAGACACTCCAACCTTTGCGGCAAACTTGGGTTGGGGACTTCCTCGCCGAGTCAATGGCGGATTCCATATAACCCGAGGAATATCAGACTTGTAGGGGAGTGCCACCTAACTCAGAAGTAATACAAAGATCAGAAATTGTTTTGACAAGAATGTCTTATGATTTTCGAATGATGCCCATGTGTTTTCATAAACTATTTTATTCATGATGCGTTGATGAAAATTGCTCTCATCTATTATATATATGTTCAAATACTTTATTTTGGATTGCTTCGCGTGCCAGTACATTTGTGCTGACCCCCCTTCCTTCCAGGTTTTGAGACACAGTCAAGGGGTCCAGATGAACAGTAGGTATTTCAGATCGCAGAGCAGATTGTGCAGGGGTGAGCCTTCTATATTCCAGAAGGCCTGTGTACTTTCAGATATTTATCTTTAGTCATGGTTTGGTCTACTGGGGGCCTTGTCCCAGTTTTCAGACAGTTTTGTTTAGTTCATATTAAAGATTTCGCAGACTGAGTCAGACATTATTATTATCCAGATGTATTTTGGATTTCAGTTTTCAGTATTATGATCACATTCAGACTAACCATGTTTTCGTATTAGATTTCTATTTCCGTATTGTCTTTTATTATATGAATGTTGTGCATGATTACCAGATAGACAGAGGGCGTCCCGGGCCTTCACGGTTCGGGAATGCTCGTCACGGCTAGGGCCC
>NW_025862356.1:0-1642 GCF_002878395.1 Capsicum annuum
AAAATTTTCATAATTATAATGTAGCCCTAGAAAAATAGAAGAGGAAGAGAATAGAATTCTCATAAATATTTTTGTTTACTCTATTGTATACAATTCAATATCAAAAATAGGTTAAAAACATCATTCTATTCTATCAAACTCATCGTCTCTAACGGTACCATCAAACCTTCTATCATGAATCTGTTTGTCATCCTCGTATTCATAAATATTGAGGCATGCTACATCAGCATACTTTTTCAATAAAGAATATCAAAAGTTTTAACAGTAATAGTAAGTAAATATTAAAATATAAATGTCCTTTATTAATTAGTTTAATTGTCCATTTAATTAAATAATAGTGAAAAAAATTCAAAAAAACCAGAAAAAGATAAATACTTTTTCGTTGAGGCATGCCACATCAGCAGCCTACAATGTCTCCTTTATATATATATATATATATATATATATATATATATATATATATATATATATATTTGAAAATATGTTAAAATTTGTCACTACAATGAACTATTTTAGAAGTAGGAAAGGTTTTTCTATTTTTAAAAGAAAAATAGTGAACAGAATGAAGACATTATTTTCTAAAAGAATTTGAAAGTGTTAAAAGTACCAATACAATAGAAGTATATTAGAAGTAGAAAAGGGTTTTCAAAAGATAGTGAGAGATTTTAAATTTTTAAACTTTTAGAATAATTGGTAAAAGATTTTTAGATAACTCTAGATGTTAACTAATTTTTTTTTTTTTTTGATAACTATGTCTATTAGTAAAAAAGTACATCCAGGCTTACACTTTAGTGATGGAATTCATAGTTATTATTGTTAGATCTTGAATTTCAAGAAGGGCAAAAAATATCCCTTAAAAAATGTAATAGATTATTTTTCTTAAATATGATTTACAATCATAGTCACATGATAGAAAATACATCGTTTTCACCCCAAACTATATCCTAAAAGTCGAAGGCATACCTAAACTATACTAGTGACCTATTACACACCTAAACTATAAAAAAGTGAAACTATTTACACCCTGTCAGGCTACCACCACTTGCATGTGGTGTAGTGTTTTACAAGCGCTGCCACATCCGCACCACGTCAGTAAAAAGTATCTTTTTTTATAGTTAAGGTGCGTAATAAGTCACTTATATAGTTTAGGTGTGGATTTGACTTTTCGACTATAGTTTGGGGTGGAAATGATGCCTTTTTCCTTAATGTTTTTAGCCGTTTACTTTTGTTATTTAATAGGCTGGATGCGCCTAAAATAAGTGTAACACACGTACCTTAGAATGGGGGTCACGAGGAGGTAATAATATCACTTTTATATATTTAAGGTGTGTAATAGGTCACTTATATAATTTATGTGTGGCTTAGACTTTTCTTATATAGTTTGTAATAGGTCACTTATATAATTTATGTGTGGCTTAGACTTTTCTTATATAGTTTGGGGTGGAAATGATGTCTTTTCCCTTTATTTAGTGATGATTGATGAGAGTGCAATATTCAATAGTACCATATAAAAAATTATGTATTTAAGTGAGAAAAGATAGAGACATTTGTTGCTTATTATCCACTAAGTTTCGAGCCTCGTGAAATTTACTTTCGAGATTTTTTAGTTTATAAAAGAGACACAAAAGCTTAATTTTTATGC
>NW_025862357.1:0-2653 GCF_002878395.1 Capsicum annuum
CTTCCTCTTCTATTTTTCTAGGGCTACATTATAATTATGAAAATTTTATTCTCGCATTCTCTTTTTCTAGATCTACTTTATATGGTACTTCCCATGATGAATTTATAAGTTGTATATGGAAGAGGAGAAAATTTTGTATAAAATTTGGAGTAAAAATTGAGATTTTACTTTATATTTATGAGAATTCTATTCTCTTCTTCTCTTTTTCTAGAGCTACTTTATATGATATTTTTTATAATATATTTATAAGTTATATATGAGAGAAGAGAAGACTTTGCATCAAAATTTTGGAGTAAAAATGAAAATTTTATAAATTTTTGACAAAAAATTAAGACAAATGAAATAATGAAAATGGGCAAAAACATGAAAAAAATAAATAAAAGAATATGAATAAGTTTTACTTTGTATTCATCATTTACGTTCACGTGGTTAAGATTTATGTTCTATTAATAAGTATTATTCATACATTTATTAAAATTTTATTGCTTTTCAATTTATTTTTTTATTCTTGTATTCTTAAATTAGGAAAATCATTTATCTCAAATATTTCAATTTCTGATTTCATAATCTTTGTCCATTGTGAATTATGGTCAAGATTTTTGGAGATGAGATCCCAAAAGAAGATACAAAAGAATGCAGTAAAATGAGAAGATTATATATATATATATATATATATATATATATATTAAGATACAAAAATGAGAAAAAAAATTGGAATAATTACACAACTTAGTCAATATTGACTCCTAATTACCTTATTTAGCTTAATTTCAATTAATTACAATTCATAATCTTCTCTTGCCTATTAATTTTTTCATAATTACAATTCATAGTCTCTCCCATTAATTTTTTTTCTCTATTTTCTATTACTTTTTTTTTTCCAGTTTTTTCCTTCTTTTTTTCTTTTCCTTTTTTTCTCGTTTTATCTTTCTTTTCTTATTCCAATTTTTTTGTTTTTTTTCTTTTGTATTTTTTTCTTTTTATTTTTCACCTTTTTTTTTCTCTCTATTTTCTATTACTCTTTTTTTTATATTTTTTCGTCAGTTTTTCTTTTCCTTTTTTTTTTTGTTTTCTCTTTCTTCTTTCTTTTTTCAATTTTTTTCTTTTTTGTTGTCTTTTTATCATTTCTTTTTCCTTTTTTTTTCCTTCTTCTTTTTTCCCCCTTTTTTCTTTTTCTCTTTCTTTTCTTTTTTAAATGTTTTCTTTTGTATTGTTTTCTCCTTTCTTTTTTTTTCTCTCTACTATCTATTACTTTTTTTTTTCTTTTTTCAGTTTTTTTCTTCATTTTTTCTTTTCCTTTTTTGTTTTCTCTTTCTTCTTTCTTTTTTCAATTTTTGTTTGTTGTGTTTTTTGCATTTTGTCTTTTTTTCTTTTCTTTTTCTTGTTATTTTTTTCTTTATTTTCTATTACTCTTCTTCCTTTTTTTGTATTTTTTCTTCTTTTTTTTCTTTCTTTTCATTCTTTTCATTTGTGCGAACTAGTAAACATAAATACAAGTGCGAACTATAAAATATAAATAGAGAGATGAATTATAACATATAAATACAAGTGGTAACTATAAAATACAAATACAAATGTGAACTATGACATATAGATACAAATGTGAACTATCATTTGTATTTTTTAATTATTGAAAAGGAACGATTGATTTTCTTTTTACTAATATTTATTTGTATTTATTTATACGAGATATATTTATTAATACAAATAAATACAATTCAAATTTTATAAAAATAAAATATGTATTTGTATTTTTAAAATCGTTGGTTTCATTTGTTTGTAATTGTATTTGTATCAAATGATATTTATTTATTTAGAAATATGAATAATAATTTTGACATACAAATACAGAATGGTACATTTGTATCAAATGGTACATTGCATATTTATATATTTTAGAATCAAGAAAATATAATTACTGCATTTACTTGTTTTTATACAAATACAAATGATAAAACGGCTAAATACAATATGCAATCAACATACAAATACAAAATAATTCTTTAAAAATAAAAAGACATCGACGAAAATAGAATACAAATACAAATACAAATATAATCTAAATATACAAACACAATAAAATCATAATACAAATATAATCCAATATAATATACATTCAAATATAAAATACAAATACAAACAGTTCTTTAAAATACAAGTACGAATTATATAAAATACAAATGATGGTGCGAACTAACAAATACAAATACAAGTGCGAACTATAAAATACAAATGATGGTGCGAACTAATCCAACCCTCTATGCTATTTAGAGAGAAAAGCCTTTGCATCTGATGCACAAAGCTATCTAGTTTCTTTTTCTTTACTGAAAATCCAACCCTTGAAGATCCTTTTTACATCACCAGACCAGTTCAGTACAAAAGCACCAAAAACAAAAAAGAAAGAGTACCACCAGATAAACATCAATTTCCCCTTGCCTAAACCTCCATTATATTTCAATTGTGACAAAGTATAGTGTTTAATGTAAATAGAATCATATGTGAAAAAAAAAAAGATTTGTTCTGGATTTTGGGAAGGTAATAGAAATATGTTACAAATTATGAAAAAGAATGTAAACAAATGACACTGGAAAATACTTTATCGAGTAATGGGTTCAAGAAAGAGATAAAGGTATCAAATGATTTACAACATACT
>NW_025862358.1:0-1836 GCF_002878395.1 Capsicum annuum
TACTTAATCAACCATTGTTTACGTGAAGTTCTAACTGGTATGACGTTAATTTTGTTCTTTTTACTCATCTTGATCAAGTTAGAATTGACACTTTTGTTTAATTGTTTTTTTTGAAATATTTGTTTATGTTTCAGAATATTGGGCCTAAATTTAAATTAAGGCCTAATCAATTAATTTGTGTGAAATTTGAGTGACATAGGTTTTTAATCTCTAGAAAATTTAAAAGTTTACTATACAAGTGAAATTTAACGATGGAGTTGGAAAGCCCTGCTACCAACCATCGTTATAATTAAATTAACATATCTTTTTAAGGCTGATCTAATCGGGATGGATCATCTTCTTTACATGTTAAAACCCTATTTAGACTAGGAAAATGGGGATGAGCCATAAATGTCGTAAAGGCACGAGAAACGTGCCAAAATTTGTGGTGAGGCCGAAAAGTACTGCTATCGGTAAGCCACACGTCAATATAATAAATAATTTCAAAATAAATTAAAAGCGGGAGGCAAATAACTTTTAGGTTAACAAATATTATAAATCCAAAACTAAAAAATATTAATTTAAGCCAGACGTAAGTCATTAAAGCGACCGTGCTAGAACCACGGGACTCGAGGGGTGCCTAACACCTTCCCCTCGGTCAACAGAATTTCTTATCCGAATTTCTAATTCGCAGACCAAGAAATAAAAATAAGGAGTCATTTCCTTTTGAATAGGGATTCAATAAGGTGATTTGGAACACCCAAACTCAATTCCAAGTGGCGACTCTGTAAGTAAAATAATCCCTTTTCAAAACGTCACTTTAATCGGAAAAAACCGTTTTCTCTAAAACCAACTCCCTAGCGGGGTCGGATCCGGTGAAAAACAGGGGTATGACAGATGGCGACTCCACTGGGGAAATAACCAGAATTCGAGCTTTCATATTGACTTGTTTGACTTTATTTAATTTTGATATTGTATATTGTTGGCCTAAATGTGTTCTTTGCCTACATGTTTATCGCTTTGATATTATTTGAATTGCAATATAAACTGTCTTTCTCTCGCGCACCCATCTGAGTCTTCTGAGATACTGTATATTCAGAGATGCGGTATACTCTCCCGAGCTTGAGATACCAGAGATGCGGCAACGCTCCTGGGAAGGATTCTGTAGTCACCCATGATTTAGGACGAAAAAGGACCAACAGTGAGGCCGGAAAGCCCTGCTACCGGTAAAACTGTCCCTTACCGACTCGAGTTGTCCGCTCGTTTCATTGACAGTCTAGAAACCTAACTCCACCAGGTTGAACCTAGCATAACTGGAGCTTAGACAGGGCTATCCCTAATAGACTGCGTTTTACTTGTATCACGTGTATTTTTGACTTAGTGGGGCTCGACCCTGGGGTCGGGTCCGTCTAGGTCAGGGGTCACCTTTTGAGATCATCATGTACATTTTATGTGCTACTTGTTGCATTATAGGAAATGCCATATCGAATGTTGATCGGCTTTTAAGTGAATTAATTGATCTGAAAAAAAAGGGGGTTAAATAAAAAATTTTAAGGATTTATTTTAGAAAATATATAATATTTTACATAGAACTTTTTTTTTGTAAAGATTAAGTCATTTTAACATCGTGGTCTCGTTATGTCCGTTTTCTTTAGTTTTAAAATCTTTCTCAGGAATATCATAGAGCCCATTTTGTCAAACACTTTTTTTTAAAATAATTTGGTCCACTATTTTGTTTTAATAATTTAATTATTTCTGATATGTCTGGTTCAAACGTCATCAAATTATTGTCTCTACTCTAGGATGTTTTAGAAGACTTGGATACTTCCTATTTTGTCAGTTATTATTTTCTCATGC
>NW_025862359.1:0-1236 GCF_002878395.1 Capsicum annuum
CTACTCTTCTGCCGTAATTCGCGTCTTCCAGACCTTCCTATCTAGGGTCATGTCCTCGGTGAGCTGTAACTGTTCCATGTCCCTTCAACACTCATTTGGAAAATTTGAAGGGAAATGTAATCTGAGTGTCTTCGAATGGAAGGAAAACTCTTTTGTACAAATTTTGGAAGATACTTGTTTTCTTAAAAAAAAAATGGCGAACTTTCACTCCAATCATGAGATTCCGGTTGCCATAGGTGATTGGTGATTCGTACAGAATTACATATTATCTAAATTCTCTACTATTCTGTAGACAGGGATTTTCCTGTGTGGTTACAGAGAAAATGGAATATTAAATAAGTGGACACTAGCTAAATATATGTTCTATACAAACAGCAGTTCAAAATATGAAGTATAGGCTAGTAATGAAAGTAGTTGTGTTTACATATATGTACATAATAGTACAAAGACACGTCTGACAACATATATGTACATAATAGTACAAAGACATGCCTGACAACATGGTCGTTGAAGTTTTACGAATTCTCAGTATGAAAAATTAAATAGTCTACGGGAACTTTTACCTTGGTAAATCAGGTGCTTAATTGATGCAATGATAATGGCAACACATGCAACATTTTAAAAGTCAAGAGATGAATATTTAATGGATCAATTATGCACCTGGTTTACCAAGGTAAAAGTTCCCGTAGACTATTTAATTTTTCATACTGAGAATTCGTAAAACTTCAACGACCATGTTGTCAGGCATGTCTTTGTACTATTATGTACATATATGTTGTCAGACGTGTCTTTGTACTATTATGTACATATATGTAAACACAACTACTTTCATTACTAGCCTATACTTCATATTTTGAACTGCTGTTTGTATAGAACATATATTTAGCTAGTGTCCACTTATTTAATATTCCATTTTCTCTGTAACCACACAGGAAAATCCCTGTCTACAGAATAGTAGAGAATTTAGATAATATGTAATTCTGTACGAATCACCAATCACCTATGGCAACCGGAATCTCATGATTGGAGTGAAAGTTCGCCATTTTTTTTTTAAGAAAACAAGTATCTTCCAAAATTTGTACAAAAGAGTTTTCCTTCCATTCGAAGACACTCAGATTACATTTCCCTTCAAATTTTCCAAATGAGTGTTGAAGGGACATGGAACAGTTACAGCTCACCGAGGACATGACCCTAGATAGGAAGGTCTGGAAGACGCGAATTACGGCAGAAGAGTAG
>NW_025862360.1:0-2559 GCF_002878395.1 Capsicum annuum
TCAACTAGGGGATGGTGCCCTATGAAGACGGGATAGGATGTCAACCAGGGGATGGCGCCCTATTAAGACGGAATAAAATGTCAACTAGGGGATGGCGCCCTATGAAGACGGATAAGAAAATTTAGGAAATGGTGTTTCCTAAGATGTCAACTAGGGGATGGCGCCCTATGAAGACGGGATAAGATGTCCACTAGGGGATGACGCCCTATGAAGACGAATAAAGATTAGGATTTTTTTTTGTTAGAAAAGAAAGAAAAAAAATGCCCCAGTCTTGAATATGAAGGGTTTTATTATTATTATTATAATTATATTTATACGAACTTAGAATTATAGGAGTATAACAAAAGGAGAAAATTCAAGAAAACTTAACTTTGCTATACTTGTTTTTTCTCACTAAACTTCACAAGATTGCTTTGCCCCTGTTCAAACAAAGAAAGAAGAAAAATTGTGAGTTTTAAACTTGGTAGTTGGTTTGTGGCCTTGAATCCCTTAGAGGTTTTCCTTATCTCTGCCCCAACTTGATACAGTTGATTCAACTAATTGGTTGGCGAGCTTGATTCTTTGTCTTTCAAATTTTGTTGCATCTCTGTTTGTTTCAGTACGATTCTGCTCATCATTTTTAAATGCTTCACTCGTAACACTTATCTTAACTGGCTCTCTATCCTTGTCAAGGTGGTGAACACCCAACAATCTCTGCTCAATTTCACTGGGAGCCATGGTCAATTTTGCGCGTTTTTCTTTATTTTGTATTTGGTGTGAGACTTACCCATAAAAACAAAACGTGTAAAATGAAATAAGGAAAAGTTGAAAGAAGAAATAAAAGAATTATGTTAAAATAGAAGGTATTTTTAACAGTAAAGGAAGGAAGCTTATTTGGAGATATATATTAACTTGAATGCAGCATGACACGTAATTTGGAGTACACATTTGACCCTTCAAAACTGTCTAATCTCGAATTAGGCTGCACCTTTCAATCAAATCAAATCATCCTTCTTGATTTTTGCCTGTCATGATAAACTTTGTTTGACTAAAGTTATCCTTTAAGGATTTTCACAATTGACCTCTATAATTTCTGTTGTCTCGTTCATCATTGTCTTATGGCGCCCCTGAGGGTTTTCACCTATAAGATATTTTTTTTTAATTTTTTTTTGATATCTTGTGGTGCCTCCATGGGTTTTCACCGACAAGCCCTTTTAAATATATATATATATATATATATATATATATATATACAACACGCAAGGCTTGACATTCTCAAAAATTGATCGGAAGGTCTTTAATGGACAAAGGGAAAAGAATTTTTTTTAGGATAAATTACAACTTGAGAGCCATGTAAAAGTGACAATAGGATATATATCTCATCTTTTTTAAATACCAAGATTTTTTATTTTATTTTTTTTTGGCGGACCGAACCACAAGATAGGGCTGCCTACGTATCCATTTAGGAATCAGGTCGAACGTAGTTCAATGCTAACGCCCTTTTTTTTTTACTCTGAAGAGGGTAAGCAAGGAAAGGTAAATAAGGCTCGAAGGGCTGACAAGGGATTAATGACATTTAGTTAGGTAGAATGATGGCCTTTCGTCATCTTAACTTGAGAATGTTAAGCACAAGTGTGTCAAATATAATATCTTTTGACCGAATCGGCATTGATAGCTTTTTCTGTCATTTTTCCGTCCATATCCGCAAGTTGCAAAGCTCCATTTGATAATACTTGTCTAACTATGTATGGACCTTGCCAGTTTGGAGCAAACTTTCCTTTAGCCTCTTCTTGGTGTGGAAGGATTCATTTTACCACAAGTTGGCCGGCCTCGAATTTTCTAGGACGTACCTTCTTATTGTAAGCTCGCGCCATCCTCTTCTGGTATAATTGACCAAAGCAAACTGCTGTCAACCTTTTTTCGTCTATTAACGATAATTGTTCTAGTCTAGACTTGACCCATTCGGTATCGTCAATTTTGGCTTCACTAATGATTCGAAGCGAGGGAATTTCGACTTCTGCGGATATTACAGCTTCAGTCCCATAGACTAGTAAATAAGGAGTTGCGCCAGTCGATGTACGGATAGTTGTACGATATCCTAAAAGAGCAAACGGTAATTTCTCATGCCACTATCGAGATCCTTGGACCATTTTCCTAAGAATCTTTTTAATATTCTTGTTTGCTGCTTCAACGGCTCCATTTGCTTTAGGACGGTAAGGGGTAGAATGATGATGTACGATCTTGAATTGCTCACAAACCTCCTTCATTAGATGACTATTGAGATTGGTTGCGTTGTCTGTGACAATGGATTTCGGTATACCAAAACGACATATGATGTTCGAATGAACAAAATCCACTACTATTTTCTTCGTGACTGATTTGAAAGTAGCAGCTTCTACCCATTTAGTGAAATATTCAATAGCAACCAGTATGAATCGATGCCCATTAGAAGCTTTTGGTTCTATTGAACCGATTACATCCATGCCCCAAGCAACGAATGGCCAAGGAGCTGACATAGGATGCAGCTCTGAAGGTGGCGAGTGAATCAAATCACCATGAATTTGACACTGATGACACTTG
>NW_025862361.1:0-1431 GCF_002878395.1 Capsicum annuum
TTAAATTTGAATTGAAAGTGAGTGATAGTGAATATTGAAAAAAATTAGTGAATTTAGCTCGGAAAAAATTAAACATTTTGTGAATTTTTTTAAAGATATTCAAATTTAAAAATAAAAAATTTATTATGTTTGTATATACGAATTTATAGTTAAAAATTAAATTAGTTGGAGAAGAATTTTAATTATTTGGAATGAATTTGATGTTTAATTTGTGAGAAAAAAATAAAAACATGATTATTCAAATTTTTCTATAATTATAAATTTTTCTTATTTAATTAAATTAATTTTAATATTTAATTTTTTATTTTGCATTTTAAAAATGACTTGGAATTTAATGTAATACTTTTTTTAATTTTTTAATTTTTTTTTAAATGACATGGCAGATAACGTGGCAGATGAGGCAGACGTGGCAGATGACGTGGGGAGAGTGTATTACACTCATCAAAAAAGGGTTTAAAATGTTGTTTTTTAGTGGGTTCAGGGGTCCATATGACAAACATGTAAGTAGAAGTATCCAACTTACAAAACAATATAGTACAAGTATCCAGAAGTTCATTTTGCCCCCACCCCCCCAAAAAAAACACACTAAGGGATTTTCCATTTTGGCTTCTTCATATTCATTCATAGGCACAACACACATACACTCATTCATGATGTTCTTTGATGAACACACACTAACATACATTTTTCTATCACTATATTCATGTACACGCACAGATCACTCCACACAAAGAGAGCAATAGAGAGAGATTGATGAAGAGGGAGAGAGTAGCAGAGAGAGAGAGAGCAATGAAGAGATGGGGAGAGGATTGAGAGAACGAAGGTATTTTGAGTGATTAGGGGAAAAAGCAGTAAAATCGGCAATCCCACAGGAATTAGCGTCGGGATCTGACTAGAAAATGTTAGAGGGTCGTTGGAAATGGTATTTTTTGGCCAAGTTTAGGTATCCCGAGCCTAAAATTGACCCAAATATCAGAATACCCAAATACCATCCTCGTTCTCTTGATTTTTCTGATGAATTCCAACCATAAATTGTTGAAATTGGGCTGACTCTGGCAAGTCTTTGCTGGAAATTGTCATACGACTTCTGGCTTTTCTTTTCTTTGAATATTTGGTTGTGATCTCAGTGTTGATCGGTTATTTGTGAACTTTGGTTCGAATCGGAGTTTGGGATTGTTCGAGTTGTGGATTCATCATTTGAGGTTCGGTTTGAGGTTTCTAGGTACGGTCTCTCTTTACTTGAATAACATTGAGCTTGAAAGCTTCAAATAAGGTCCAATTCTACTCTTTCACCTCTTTTTATTTCATTTTTGATGATATCCGATGCATTGGATTGAATATCGTGTTGGTTGATCTATGATGATGTGAATTGTTGGTTGTTTTGATTCGTTGTTTGATTCTCTTGATTATGGGTTGATTATGGATTATGTG
>NW_025862362.1:0-1436 GCF_002878395.1 Capsicum annuum
CCTACAAAATTTCTGCCCCAGTTCATGGTCTCAATCTTGCTAGCCTTGAATTTGTTGAAATGCTTCTTAATAGAATTTTTGAGACCCTCTCCGAAAATCTGCTCCAGTTATATGTCCCATTCATCTTGAACTTGTAGAATCATAAAATTTTTTAATTCCTTTCAAAAATTCTGTCTCAGTTACATGCTTCAGGAAAATATGAAAATTTAATTATGATAAGACCGAACTCCACAGGAGCGCCTACGTATCCCTTTTAAACAGGAATCAGGTCGATCGTAGTTCAAATTACATAAGAAAAATTCATATTTTCCAAGAATATGTAAAGGTTATAGAACCTCAAGTTCTTGAGATCCTGGAATGAGCGACGTGATGCCACTTTCTTAACGTCAGATAGATGCCAATGCTTAATCAACATCGAGATATGGCCTCGTCACATTTATCTTCTTGGTATCAATCAATGCTTGAATTTTGTCCTTTAAAGAACGACATTCCTCTATGGCGTGGCCTGTCATCCCTGAATGGTAAGCATAAATTTTCGAATGATCAATCCATTTCATGTATGTATTCATTACAATTGCAGGAATTGGAGTAATGTTGCCATCAACCCTTAATCTCTCATTTTTAGCGACTCCTGCCAACTTTTCACAGTATAATTTCAAGTGGACTTTTAGATCTCCAGTCCCATTGTACAATTCAAATCTAGGAGGTTTGTACCCCTCCAGTAGTTCAACATCAAGGTATATGCACAAATCTTCGTAACTTAGCCCGTTCAACCTCTTATTGCCTTCAAGTTGTTCCAATCTTTCAACTAGGGATTGCATAAGGACAACTTTTGCCGTAGGTTTGGATTTATATTGATGGTGGGTAAATGGGGTCGTTTTGACGTAACTTGGGTCTAAAGTATGGCTATTTGGATGAGAAATATTTATGGCAAACGTTGGTGGTGTATTATGGGCATATGATGTTGTTTGATAATTTAGTAGAGCTAGATATGCGTGACATTGCAGTGGACAAGAATGTGGATGTGAGTTATGTTTAGGTAGCGTGTATATGTGGCTTGAATTGTTTGGGGATTGTGAAATAGAAAGTGGTGGTAAGGGGTGGCTTGTGAATGTAGCATTAGATTTGACAATACTGTTACCCTCAACTTGTGGTTTGAGAGGAGCATTCAAAGCAAGGGGTAAAATAGACAAGTTACGGGCTTGTGACAATTCCCCTTGTAGTTGAAGAATTCTTTGTTCTATTTGTACGATCAACTCACCATGCTCATTTCTAGTATCATTGTTATCACCCATATTTTTGTCTTGGTGACTGAGCCTTAAGAAAAGGAGACCAATCCCTTCTTCAGTTGGTGTAATGGGCAAGAGAATGCATGAATCAATCCTTGGCGTATGGGAGAAAATAAATAATGAAAAAATAAAAAGAGTCAAGTTAGT
>NW_025862363.1:0-1820 GCF_002878395.1 Capsicum annuum
AAATACCCTTAGTAGTCACCCAACCTTCACTTATATATAGTACTCCCTCCGTTTAAAAAAGAATGACCTACTTTTTTTTTAGTCCGTTTAAAAAAGAATGACCTCTTTTCATTTTTTGCAATACTTTAATTTCAACTTTTCACATGGCATGTTTAGGATCACAAAGTTAAAAGATATTTTGATACATTTGATACAACTTTAATTTAAAGCCACAAGATTCAAAAGTCTTCTTTATTTTCTTAAACTTTGTGTCAATTCAAAGTAGGTCATTTTTTTTTAAACGGAGGAAATAGTAAAGAAAAAAGCAATATGCATGTGTAACCATTTTATTGCACCATAAAAATAGGACTAAACTAGTAAATATAAGGGAAAAACCATATGCATGTGTAACCATTTTATTTACTATTATATGTAAGTGAAGGTTGGGGTGATTAAAATTACCGAAATACCTTTGGTAGTCACCCCAACCTTCACTTATATATAGTAGTATTAGTAATTTATTAGTTTTATCATCATTTTTATGGTGCAGTAAAATGGTTACATATGCATATTGTTTTTTTCTTATATTTATTAGTTTTGTCCTCATGTATTATTTTAATACTCGTATTTTTATTTTGACCTTTGTAATTGAATTATACATGGTAGTATTTTTATTATAATTATATTTTTGTTCCTTATTAAATAATTACCAAGGACATTTCAATAATTTTATGGTGCAATAAAATGGTTACACATGCATATTGTTCTTTCTTTATATTTATTAGTTTTGTCCTCATTTTTATGGGAAAATAAAATAGTTAGACATGCATATTATTTTTTTCTTATATTTATTAGTTTTGTCCTCATGTATTATTTTAATAATATTTTTATTTTAACCTTTGTAATTGAATTATACATGGTAGTAATTTTTATAAATATCCTTTTGTTCCTTATTAAATTACCTATTTTTTATACCCCAAGGGTATTTCGATAATTTTATGGTGTAATAAAATGGTTACACATGCATATTGTTTTTTCCTTATATTTATTAGTTTTGTCGTCATTTTTATAGTGCAATAAAATGGTTACACATGCATATTGCTTTTTTCTTATATTCATTAATTTTTTTCTAATGTGTTATTTGAATAATATTTTTATTTAGATCTTTGTAATTGAATTATACATGGTAGTAATTTTTTATAAATATCTTTTTGTTCCTTATTAAATGACTACCAAGAGTATTTTGGTAATTTTATGGTGCAATAAATATTTCGGAATCGATGTATGTCCATATGCATGTGTAACTATTTTATTTACCACTATTTATAAGTGCAGGTTGGAGTGACTAAAATTACCGAAATATTTTTGGTAGTAGTAATAAAGTAATAGTAATAATAATAATAATAATAATAATAATAATAATATAATAATAATAATAATAATAATAATAATAATAATAATAATAATAATAATAATAATAACAATAATAGTAATAGTAATAGTACAAAAAAATGAATATATAAGTAAAGGTTTGGTAGTACCACAAAAGACAAATTAGTAGTACACCAAACCTTTACTTATATATAGCTAGATAAGCATGCTCGTGCTATGCACGGGCCCAACATTTCAAATTTGAATGTAGTTTAATTTAGAGAAAAGACATCTTCCTCCATGAACTTGTTCTCCAAACCCACTTTAGCACTTAAACTTAACTTTCGTTTATTTAACTTCCTTAACAACTTTCAAGTGAATTAATTTCACTCCTATGACTGACGTGGCAAAAAAAAAACGAGTGATTTTTTTTCAAAAAAGGGACCCTTTATTGCTATTATTATTATTAT
>NW_025862364.1:0-1141 GCF_002878395.1 Capsicum annuum
TTTTTTAATACTTAAATGACTTATAATAATTAATTAGGGATGAAATAGTAAAATTACGATTGAAGCAGCTGAAGCAGGCAGCACAAGTAGGCATGCCGAAGAGCTGTCTGCTTATCCCCTTTATTATTAGTACGCATGTCTTTGACATGTCTGTTTGTGCTGCATGATTCAACTGTTTCAATCGTAATTTTACTATATTATCTATAATTAATTAGTGTAAGTCATTTAAGTATTACAAAATTACTAATATTTAGTAAAAAAGATAAAATAAAAATAAATAATAAATTATCTCTTGATGTTTTGTGCTACCTCCTTCAGCCGCTTCAATCGTAATTTTACTATATCATTCCTAATTAATTATTATAAGTCATTTAAGTATTAACAAATTAATAATATTTAAATAAAAGATAAATTGGACATAAAACGATAAATTAACTCTTGATGTTTTAAATTAATTTGATGTCTTATATGGAACTCATTTAAATTTTTTTCACAAGTATTTTTTATAATAATTTTATTTTATCACTTCTAATTAGTTGTTATAAGTCATTTAAGACATGTCTGCTTCGTTGTTTCAATTGTGATTTTACTATATCACCCTAATTAATTTTTATGGTCATCTAAGCATTAAAAAATTAATAATATTTCATAAAAAAAATAAAATACACACAAAATGATATGTCTAACATAAAAAATTTGTTTTACTATCGAAATTATATTAGTGCCACAAAAATTACGATGAGACAGAGAAAGACATAAAGTAACATATATTATTTTAAAATGAGAAAACACGTAAACTAGGACTGAGAGAGTATTAATATCTTATTGAAAAATTCTGCTAAAAGCATTACAAATCACATATTTAACACTTTAAAATATAAAAGGTACAAAATATTCGATTGACTCTCGAACTTAATCAATGTCAATTTAATTAAAATAGAAGAAAAAGTATTATAAATCACAATAATTAAAAATTTAAATTATTTAGTGATTGATTATCTAAATTATATTTGTGTCACATAAATTAAGACAAAAAATAATATATATTGAGCACAGGCCCTTCAATGTCTAGTGTATATATACAATAACACACCAATAATAATAATAATAATAATAATAATAATAATAATAATAATAATAA
>NW_025862365.1:0-6681 GCF_002878395.1 Capsicum annuum
ATGTTTTCTCCATATTTGTTCTCATGATTTTAGTTTTCTTTTCTGTTAACTCTAATTTTTTTAATGATTCTTTGGTTATATTCATTCTTTTCTCTTTTTATGTTCTCATAATTTTATGTTTAAATGTTCTTTTTAGTCAAAGAAACTTATATAAGACATGTTATATCTTGATGATTTTTTGGATTTTTTTTTCAATTTTTTTGTGTGTGCATTAATATTTTAGGTCACTTACGATTTCTTTAATTTTATGTCTTTTTTTTACGAAAGATCTTAATATTTACTCAAATGAGTTTTGAAAAGATCATTTTATTTATTTATTTATTTATAAGTGACCAAGAAATCTTAATTCCTCAATTTTTGACGAAGAAATAAAATAACGTAAACATCACTCTTCTAAGATTTCATTTATAAAATTACACTGAATATATATTATTATTATTATCATTGTAATGAGATAATATTAAATTTTTATACAGTTTTAAACAGTAAATAGGAGCAACTACTTTTTTCCCAAATAATTTGGACACTTAAAGTCCACTTATTCAGATAATACCTTAATTAATGATAGGATCAAATATGACAAAATTCATTAATTCCAAGGCAATGAATAGACACAAAAATATAATGAATGATAAAATTGACCAAATTAAAATAACACAAGGGTAAATTTTAATAATAATAAATTAAGTGGCACGGTACAATTTTGAGAGTCAATTAAATTAATTTTTCATTGAAATTTTTCATCTAGCTTTTATATACTTAAATTTATTAATTATATAAATTTTATTTCATAAAAATTAAATTTTTTATTTCTAAGTTTAAATCTCTAAATTTCAATTACGCCACATAATAAAATAATTTATGACTCTCTATTGGAAATTTTCAGGTTTGACAAGTATGTGCATGATTACTTGGTTAAGAAGGGACTACATTTGACTGCTGATTTATTTGCCATCGAAGCTAATGTTGTTCTTCCCAATCATGTTGGTAAGTTTTTTTTTAAATAAAATTATTACTGATCTGAACTTATTATTATGCTATAATATAATAATCCTGATTATCATTTATTAAAAGTTGTTTATAATCTTGAGATTCTTTGTTCAATGATTTTTTCAAGTCTTCTTTTTAATTAATAGAATATGCAGATCTATTATCTATTATCGATCCGAAGATATATGGACAGATCGATTATCGATCCAACAAATTGATTGTCGATTCGACAAATCGATTATCGATTTGACCTATATATAGACAGATCGATTATCATTCCGACAGATCGATTACCAATTCGACCTATATATGAACAGA
Source organism: Capsicum annuum (assembly GCF_002878395.1). Lineage (NCBI taxonomy): Eukaryota > Viridiplantae > Streptophyta > Magnoliopsida > Solanales > Solanaceae > Capsicum > Capsicum annuum. Next base: position 1,309 of record NW_025862365.1, read on the forward strand.
TTGATTATTAATTCGACCTACATTAACCCAAGCATCATTAGATAACTCCAAATGAATGATAATCTTGATGCCCGAAGCATCTTGCATTCACTCAAAGTCAAGGAAAAGGGCTCAAAGCCCAAGGGGATGTAACCTAGGCTGGCTACCCTAACCTAAGCATCACTACCTAACTTTAAATGAATGGTAATCTCATGGAACAAACCGTTGTGCATTCCCCCAAAGTCCGGGATAAAGGCCCCCCACCAAAGTGGATGTAACCTAGGCATCCTATCGTAACCCAAGCATCGTATCTAACTTCAAATCAATGATAATCTTGAGGCACGAAGCATCTTCCATTCACCTAAAGTCGGAGAAAAGGCCCGCAACCCAAGGGGATGTGACCTAGGTAGGCTACACTAACCCAAACATCAATAGATAACTCCAAATGAATGATAATCTCGAGGCACAAAGCATTATGCATTCATCCTAAGTCTACGGAAAAAGGGGATGTGAATTAGTAGTCATCTTCAAATGAATGATAATCTCGAGGAACTTAGCATCCTGTATTCACCCAAAGTAACCTAGGCAACCTACTCTAACTCAAGAATCAATAACTAACTTAAGAACTCTGTTTATTACTTTGATGTCATTTTAGTTTTATACTTCTGAGTACGTCAACAACAACATATCAAGTGTAATCCCACAGAGTGGGGTCTAGGGAGGGTAGAGTGTACGTAGTGCATACCACAAACTAAGAAGAAGTAGAAAGGCTGGTTCCGGTAGACCCCCGACTAGTTTTATTTATATGGCTAATAAGGAAAGTGTGTCATATCAATTTTTCTTGAAAGTGCTTTCTGTATTTCTAAATTGCATTAATGACTATTTGTTATTTTGGAGGGATGCGGACCATGTATTGACTAATACTTTTATTTTTGGTGATGTGCTAATGTACAATTATTTGATTTCTGTGATTTGTTTCAGCAATGGAATCCCCAGAGGGGTTTCTAAAGGAGTGGTTGAATTTTTTCTATGATACATACACGTTTCATCAGGATGAGCATGCCCAAGAATCCAATACGGAGGTGTTGCCTAAACTTTTCCAATTTAAGTTCATCTTTTTCAAAGAATATTATAATCTAAATGCATGATTTTTTTGAACTCTCAGGCAGCACATATTATTGACAATGTTGTATGTAATATCCCCTCCGCTCTGCCAGCACTTTCTCCTCATTCTACCATGCTATTGTTTGAGCATAATATATCTCCTATGGTGCCGACCTTCCACCTGACAACACCTGACTATGCGTTGATGTATGATTTAAACTTTTTTGATAGGCATCATCCAACTCAGCTAGTGCCATTTGAAACTAATTTTAGGTAACATGTGTTTATTGCTTATCCGAACCAACATTTCTTCCCTTGATATATTTTATATTGTTGGCACTCTTCACTTAACTTCGTGTTATATCTATTCTGCTTCGTTCTTGAACAAAATCACATTTCCATTGGGTTTTGTGCAATGCAATTATGACTGTAAAATTGAATTTATCCAATTCTGTGTTGCATAGTCAAAGCATCAATTTTGTTGTTGAAGTTTGTGAATCTGTAGATTTCTAACTCTTTTTAATGTTCACGTGTCATACAGCTACCCGATGGAGCTGATACCAGATATGCCTCAACAATGGGAGGCAAGAGTATGTGTTTACATTTCCGAGACAGCAACATATTTTTTATAAGTTGCGACATAACTGTCGGTGTTATTCCTTCCAGGATGAAGGAGAGGGGCTTGGTATTTTCATCGATCAAACTATGCAGATTGAACCAAATTACTCCGATGCTCTTACTACGGCTATGCTTCCGATGCTAGATACTTCTGAAGTAGGTTTGTTTGTATTGGTTTCAAATGCCTTGTGTTTTAGAAAAAAAGAAAGTCTTTTACCAAAAATTAAATTTCTAATTCTTTATTTAAATTTATGTGGCATAGGGAGCGATTTTAAGAAAGAAAGGGAGTCTTTTGAAACATGATGGCTAAAAATAACTTTTTATTATAGTAAAATGAGAATTTTAAAGTTAAATTATTATAATTGAGTCATTTTGTTGAGGACAAATTAATAAGGAAAGTTTGTCATATAAATTAGGATAATCGAAGTGTAACATACCAAAAGTATCCTTGATATATAGTAGTAGGTTTCAACATGCCATGTCAATTCTTATGTTAACATATCATTAAAATGAAAATATTATTTAAAAAATTTAGATATAGAATTTTGTTGTTGTTGTTGTTGTTGTTGTTGTTGTTGTTGTTATTGTTATTATTATTTTGTTTGTGGTGTTGTGCTAGTATACAATTATTTAATTCTGTGATATATTTCTACAAGATTGGTGGTATGAGTTCTATAGTATGTTAAGCTCTAATCAGGCCGAGCATGCCGAAGCGCCCTATGCTGAGGTGTTCTCTAGACTTTTGTAATTTAAATTTAAATTTTTTTTTTGAGACAACTATAATCTAAATGATTGATTTTTTATAAATTCTCAGGCTGCACAAACTATGGACAATATGGTACCTCAAGTCCCATACGCTGTGCTAGTTAGCTTTCTTACTATGCATCGTTTGGTCCTTATTTTATAGATTATAATGTCTCCCTTACGATGTCAATCTTTTGTCCTAACTATAGGCACATAACATATCATCTGTGGCGCCAGCCTTTAGTCCTGAGAGATCGCAAGAGCAATGCCCTTTCGATTAAACTGTGCAGATGGAACCAAGTCCCCGTGCCCATAAAAAGATTAAGCTTTCGCTGCCAGAACCTTCAGAAGCAGGTTCGTTGTATTGGTTTCAAATACTTTGAGTTTATGTTTTAGAATCTTTTATCTTTGATTTTGATAACACACACCAGCTCACCTAAGTAGTTTATATTCTTATACATCGACTTAACATGCATTAAGATGATAACCAAATACTTCTAGAAAGAATGTATCTATAGCCTAGATTATTTAGTCATTATAGAAGTGAATCAAAAAGTTTTTCATTTTGACTTGTCAAAGTATGCATTTTGAACGAGAATACTAATGTCAATTTTTGTTAGTGTATGAAAATGTTATGGCTGTGGATGATCTATTTGTCAATTATAAGCTCTTCAACAAAAATTAAATAGTTCTCTGTTATAACGGAAACTCATGGTCAGATTCTTTGTTGATTATCGTTTTCAGGTTGTTCCATTGACTCCAGCTCAGAGATGCTGCAAACTGATCAATATCTGGCGATTTCCGATCTTCCTCTTGGCATGACATTAAGAAGGTGATAAGTTTGAGAAATATCATAATTCATTAGCTGTTATAAAGTTTATGTAGGCTATATATGCCATGAATAAAGACAGCTGAATTTCTTTTACTTAACTTAAAGAAACAATTTATTGATGGTACTTTTATTCAACTCCATTGATTAGGTTTATATAAAAGATCGTATTCTTCCTTGGTTGTGAATAAGCCTTTATTAGATTAGCGAGAACCCTAGTCAATCATATCTATTGATTTGTGTCAAAATGATGACGGCAACTGTGGTGCATAAAGTATTTTGTGTTTGCGCAAGGTTCGGTGAAGGGCCATATCCCAAGGGATACAATGTAGGCAACCTACCTTGATACGAGCATCAATATCTGATTCCATTGCTCAAACTTGTGACCTAAAAGTGACACAGCGGCAACTGGTGCACCAAGCATTCCATGTTAGAAGGGTTTAGGGGAAGGCTGCATTAAAAGGGTTGTGATGTAGACAAGCTACACTAATGCAAGCATTAATGGTTTCTTTCACGTCTCGAACCTATGATCTGGAGGTCACACAGAGACAACTTTACCATTCTTGCTAAAATTCTCTATAACATATGATTTGTATCTGTGATCCCTTGAAATTACCTCAAGAGTAGAGGGCATAGATTGAGGAACGTTTTTAAATTGTGATATCCATTTCACATATGGAAGGGGGAAGACATCCTCATTGTGCATCATCAGGCGGATATGGTAAGAGGGAAAGTGAAAAATGAAATGAATTTTAGTTCAATTATTGAGTTCCATAAGATTTGTTTCGTTTATGTATCGGAAATTCACCTCATTGCTTTTCCTCATTGGAGAAGATCGAGAATTCTTTCTCACAATGAGAAAAGGATGAATTCCATTTAAAGAGTAGAGCCTTGATCGTTTCCTAGCCCGTGCACTTTGAGAGCGAAACCTTCCATATGGGAACACTAGTTTGATTAGCCCACTCTTGTCATTATTGATGTAATGATCATGTTGTCAAGCAAGCTTAGACCATTAGGCTCCAATGTTTTGAAAAGCGAAAAGCATAAAAAGGAAACCAGATCTATGGGCATGAAGTGAAAAGATAGAATTAAAATGCATGCTTATTTGAAGTAAATCACACAAAGAAGCAATAAGATCTATGGCTTTAAGCAAAAAGTGAGAACTAAAGCTAATATCAATCTAACTCCTCATAGTTAAGCCAAATATAACCGTTTATCATTGGAATTATTTTGCGCATCATCATTTGAGTGCACACACACTTCTCTAAGCTTCGTTGCTTCGCTCATGAAGAGATAACTCCTCCCTTGGCTTAATTTATCATTTCAAACAGCAAAACCCTGATCCTTCATAGTACTATATATCTTAGCTGATCTTGCCATTATAACATGTCCGAAAGTTGTTATTTACTTTGATCTCTTGTGCAAATAGCTTGGTGTAAATCAAACATATTTTAGACTACTTTGTCTTTAAAAGTAGTCTATAACCTTTTTAACTAGGCCATTCCAATTTCAACAAGTTATTAGTAGGGGGTCTCTACCTAGTACAAGTAGTGCTGGAGAATGTTATAAACTAAATAGAAACATTCCATTTGTGACACGGCTATCTTAATTAACATAGCCTATATTTATTCCTCACGGCTATAGCCTGCATTCCTCACGGCTATCTTAATTGTGCACTTTATATTCTATATTCATTAACTATAGCTATAATTCTCAGGATGCACAAACTATGGACAATGTGGTACCTCAAGTCCCATATGTTGTGCTAGTTAGCTCTCTTACTATGCATCGTTTGGTCCTTATTTTATAAATTACAATGTCTCCATTATAATGTCACTATTTTGTACTAAATATAGGCACATAACATATCACCTGCGGTGCCGACCTTTAGTCCTGAGAGATCGCAAGAGCAAAGCCCTATCGATCAAACTGTGGAGATGGAACCAAATTCCCGTACCCTTAAAGGGATTAACCTTTCGGTGCCAGAACCTTCACAAGCAGGTTCGTTGTATTGGTTTCAAATACTTTGAGTTTATGTTTTAGAATCTTTTTTCTTTGATCTTGATAACACATGTGAACTCACCTAAGATGTTTATACT
>NW_025862366.1:0-2505 GCF_002878395.1 Capsicum annuum
GATAGTAAATACATATCCACTTGTGGATTTTACTTCGTTCGATTTAGTAATCTAATTTGCATCACTATATCCTTCAAGTACCGCAGGATATTTATTATAATGCAGAGCATAATTTTGAGTGTATTTAAGATACCCCAAAACTCTTTTTATTGCCATCCAGTGAGTTTTGTTGGGATTACTCGTGTACCAACTTAATTTACTGATAGCGCATGCTATGCCTGGTCGTGTATAGTTCATTATATATATTAAAAATCCCAATACTCTTGCGTACTCCAATTGTGAGTTACTTTCACCTTCATTCTTTCGAAGTGCAAAGCTCGCATCCAATGGAGTCTTGGAAATACCGAATTCTATATACTTGAACTTGTTCAGTATTTTTTCGATATAATGAGACTGTGACAATACCAACCCTTGTGGAGTTCGATGGATTCTTATACCTAAGATCACATCTGTAACTCCAAGGTCCTTCATATCAAACTTGCTCTTGAGCATTCATTTTGTTGCATTTATGTCAGAAATGTCTCTAGTGATGATCAACATATCATCCACATATAAACATACAATGACTTGGTGATATGGAGTGTCTTTAATATAAATACTTTTATCACATTCATTTATTTTGAATTCGTTTGCCAACATGGTTTGGTCAAACTTCGCATGCCATTATTTTGGTGCTTGCTTTAGTCCATATAGTGACTTGATAAGTTTACACACCTTGTTTTTCTTTTCTGAAACCACAAAACCCTCAGGTTGTTCCATGTAAATTTCTTCCTCCAAATCTCCATTTAGGAATGCGGTTTTCACATCCATTTGATAGATTTGAAGATCATATACTGCCGCCAAGGAAATTAACATTCAAATCGAGGTTATCCTTATTACTAGCGAGTATGTATCAAAGTAGTCAAGGCCTTCCTTCTGTTTGAAGCCTTTTACTACAAGTCTTGCCTTGTATTTGTCAATAGTACCATTCGCCTTCATTTTCCTTTTGAAGATCCATTTAGAACCTAAAGGTTTATTTCCGGGAGGAAGGTCAACCAATTCCTATGTATGGTTGTTTAAGATTGAATCAATCTCACTATTGACTGCCTCTTTCCAAAAGGATGAGTCTGACGATGACATCGCTTCTTTAAATGTTTGAGGCTCATTTTCTAAGAAAAATGTTACAAAATACGATTCAAACGAAGTTGACGTTCTGACGTATACTACGTCTTGGATTTTCTTCATTATGTACATTCTCACTTGGTTCATCTCGAGGTCGTTTAGATCCTCCACCTGACTGTTCATGTCTAATTTTATACGGGTAAATATTTTCAAAGAATTCAGCATTGTCTGATTCAATTACCGTATTTTACTAATATCTGAATGTTCAGATTTATGAACCAAAAGTTGACATGCTTTACTACTTTTAGCATATCCTATGAACATGCAGTCCGCCATTTTAGTTCCTATCTTAACCCTTTTAGGTATAGGAACTTGAACCTTTGCTAGACACTCCCACACTTTGAAATATTTCAAGTTAGGTTTTCTTTCTTTTTATTTTTCATAAGGAATTAATTGTGTCTTACTATGGGGAACTCTATTGAGTATACGATTGGCCGTAAGGATGGCCTCCCCCATAAGTTTTGCGGTAAACCAGAACTTATAAGTAAGACATTCATTATTTCCTTCAAAGTTTGGTTTTTTCTTTCCACAATTTTGTTAGATTGAGGTGAATACGGGGCCGTAGTTTGATGGATTATTCCATTCTCTACACATATTTGCGCAAAGGGAGATTCATATTCTCTGCCCCCTATCACTTCTTATCATTTTGATCTTTTTGTCTAACTGATTTTCAACTTCAGTTTTATATTACCTAAACACATCTACTTCTTCATCCTTACTATTTAGCAAGTAGACATAACAATATCTAGTGCAATCATCAATAAAAGTTATGAAATACTTTTTTCCACCACGAGATGGTGTTGACTTCATATCACAAATGTCAGTGTGTATTAAGTCTAAGGGATTCAAATTCCTTTCAACGGACTTATAAGGATTCTTTGCATACTTCGATTCCATACACGTTTGACATTTTGATTTATTGCACTCAAAGTTTGGCAAAACTTCTAAGTTAATCAGTTTTCGTAACGTTTTGTAATTAACATGGCCTAAATGTTCATGCCATAAATCATAAGACTCAAGCAAATAAGATGAATTTAAACTTTTATTCATTTCAACAGTCATTACATTCATCTTATAAAGGCTCTCCATGAGATAGCCTTTTCCTACATACATTTCTCGTTTGCTCACAACAATTTTTCAGAAATGGTTACACATTTGAATCTGTTCTTATCTAGGAGTGAAATAGAAATTAAATTCCTATGTAACTCCAGAACATATAACATATTGTTCAGTGTCAAGACCTTGCCGCAAGTCATCTTGAGGCAAATTTTTCCTGTTCCCTCCACCTTAGCAGTAGCGGAGTTGGCCATGTAAAGCATTTTTTTTGCTTGAACCGGATCAAAT
>NW_025862367.1:0-1416 GCF_002878395.1 Capsicum annuum
TGAATGTGATAAATGTGTTTATATTAAAGACACTCCAAATCACCAAGTCATTGTATGTTTATATGTGGATGATATGTTGATCATCAGTAGAGATATTTCTGACATAAATGCAACAAAACTAATGCTCGAGAGCAAGTTTGATATGAAGGACCTTGGAGTTGCAGATGTGATCTTAGGTATAAGAATCCATCGAACTCCACTAGGTTTGGCATTGTTACAGTCTCATTATATCGAAAAGCTACTTGACAAGTTCAAGTATATAGAATTCGGTATTTCCAAGACTCCATTGGATGCGAGCTTTGCACTTCAAAAGAATGGAGGTGAAAGTGACTTGCAATTGGAGTACGCAAGAGTATTGGGATGTTTAATGTATATAATGAACTGTTCACGACAAGACATAGCATGCGCTATCAGTAAATTAAGTCGGTACACGAGTAATCCCAACAAAACTCACTGGATGGCAATAAAAAGAGTTTTGGGGTATCTTAAATACACTCAAAATTATGCTCTGTATTATAATAAATATCCTGCGGTACTGGAAGGATATAGTTATGCAAATTGGATCACGGATCGAACAAAGTAAAATCCACAAGTGGATATGTATTTACTATCGGTGGAGGAGCAGTTTCTTGAAAATCATCCAAACATACCTGTATCGCTCGCTCTATAATGAAATCTGAATTTATTGCTTTAGATAAAGCCGGTGAAGAAGCAGAATGACTCCGAAATTTCTTGGAAGATATTCTGTATTGGCCCAAGCTAGTGGCACCAGTATGTATACACTATAATAGCCAAGCGGCAATAGGTAGGGCAGCGAGCATGATGTACAATGATAAATCTCTTCATATAAGATGAAGACATAATACCGTTAGAGAACTTCTCTCTAGTACAATTATCACTGTAGACTATGTAAAGTCAAAGGATAATATGTCGGATCCACTTACAAAAGGCCTATCTAGAGAAGCAGTAGAAAGGACATCCAAGGGAATGGGTTTAAGGCCTAGGACAAGTCAGCATGGCGGTAACTCTACCTAGTAGACTGGAGATCCCAAGAGTTAGGTTCAAGGAGATCAAACAAAGTTGTGTCTGATAGGTTCAACATTGTCAATTAACCAACCCATTCTCATGATGTAGATAATGTATAGTAAACTAGGATAAGGCTTAAGGTGAGAAGTTTTTTAATGATTATCTAAATTTGGTAGATTTGACCAAATAGTTTAATCTACAGGATTGAACGTTTAGAAATCAACTATGCGAGGGCAAAGTGGAAGCCGCTTCAAAGAGAATGTTAGTAAAGGCTTATTCTTTAATCTCTCATGAAACTGGGATGTGTTCAGGGCTAAAAAGAACAAAACCATAAGAACCATAAACGGTAAAAGGCTGGTTGTGTGACATGTATTGTCTAGGTGTACATTA
>NW_025862368.1:0-3525 GCF_002878395.1 Capsicum annuum
GAAATCTCTTCTCATAGGAATCCGACCACTGGAACTTCACTTTTTTTGGGTCAACCGGGTCATGGGAGATGCAATAGAAGAGAAACCCTCAATAAAATGACAGTAGTATCCAGCTAGACCCAAGAAACTCCTAATGTCAGACGGCCAGATAGGTCTAGGCCAATTTTTCATAGCTTCTGTCTTATGAGGATCAACTCTAATACCTTCAGCTGAAATGATATGACCCAGAAAGGCTATAAACCTTAGCCAAAATTCACACTTACTAAATTTTGCGAACAAATGGTGATCTCTGAGGGTTTGTAAGACAATTCTAAGATGATTCGCATTGTCATTCTCCTTATGAGAGTACAAAAGGATATCATCTATGAAAATAATGACAAATATATCAAGATATGGCTTGAACACCCAATTTATGAGGTCCATGAAGGTTACTGGGGTATTGGTTAGCCCGAAGGACATGACTAGAAACTCAAAGTGACCATAGCGGGTTCGAAAGGTTGTCTTTTAAATATCACATTCCCTCACTTTAAGTTGATGATAACCAAATCTAAGTTCTATCTTGGAGAAATAACTTGCACCTTGCAATGAATCAAACAGGTCAAATTCTCAGAAGAGGATACTTATTTTTGACTGTGACCTTGTTAAGCTGACGATAGTCAATGCACATACATAAAGAACCACTTTTCTTTGGCACAAATAAGATAGGTATGCCCCAAAGAAAAATACTGGGCTTTATGAAACCTTTGTCTAAAAGATCTTTGAGTTGCTCTTTCAAATCTTTAAGCTCAGTAGGTGCCATACGGTACGGCAGAATAGAAATAGGTTGAGTATCGGGAAAAAGGTCAATCCCGAATTCTCTCTCTCTATCAGGAGGTACCCTTGGGAGATCTTTCAAAAAAAAAATAGAAACTCATTAACAATATCGACTGACTGAATAGTTGGAGCCTCGAACTTAGTGTCTTTAACTCTAACTAAGATATAGATGCAACCTTTGAATATTAGCTTTCTGGCTTTGAGATATGAGATAAAATGACTCTTGGGAGATACCAAACTCCCAAACCACTCAAAAGATGGTTCATCAGGAAACTAAAACTTGACCGCCTGGGTATGACAGTCTGTGGACGCATAACAAGAATAAAGCCAATCCATACCTAGAATAAGGTCAAAATCCACCGTGTCTAACTCTATCAAATCAGCAAGTATAACTCTATGAGGAATAGTAATAGGACAATCTCTATACACTTGTTTAGCAACAATTGACTCCCCGTCGGGTGTAGAAACTCGAAAAGGCTTAAGAATTTTCTTGAGACTCATTTTGAAATTTATAGCTACAAGTGGGGTCACATAAGAGAGACTTGACCTGGGGTCCAACAATGCATAGACATCAAGGCAAAAGAGGCGGAGCATACTAGTAACAACATCGGCAGAGGCCTCTTACTCCTGACAGGATGGTAAGGCATAGAATCTGTTCTAGAGCTCGCCACCAGTAGTGCTAGATAAAGCGATTTGAGTAAGGGAAGGACGGGGTATAGGAGCTAGTGCACTAGTAGCCTGTGCCTAAGGTCGGGCATCTCTGTTCCCCTATCTAGCATGAGGACAATCTCTAAGTCTGTGGCCCTATTTGCCATAACCAAAACAACCTCTCAGATCTATAAAATCTCACTGGGATGACTCCTACCACACTTAGCACAAGGAGAATAGCGGGGCCTGTTACCAACACTGTTCTACAACCTAGACATAAAAGATTTTCCCCTTGCTCCAGCCTACTTCTAAGCATGGGAGCACTAGCTGATGAAGGTACTGGCATAGACAGATGCCTTTAAAACTGAGGGTGGTTGCCTCCATGGAACCTAGGTTGGCTATACTCATTCTGCTCAAATCTAGCCCTCTTATTACCCCTCACTCGATCTCTCTCCCTAATCTTATCTGCCTCTATCTTCTAGGCATACATCATCAACCTAGCCAGATCCATATCCTTATATAGCATCGCTGTCCTACATACTTTTAGTACCAACCTAGAAACACTTGTCATGAACTTGCTCATACTAGCGCGGGTGTCAGAAATTAAATTAGAAGCATATTTGGCCAACTGGTTGAACTTCAAGCAGTACTCCTTAACAGTCATAGAGCCCTACCTCAAGTTTATAAACTCCTCAATCTTTGCCTCCCTTATCTCAAGCAGAAAGAACTTGTCTAAGAATGCATCTTGGAACACCTTCCCAGTCATAAGAGCAGCAACCTCACCTCTACCCTTCCCCCTGGATACAACTTAGTTATATGCTATGTCCTTCAACCTGTGAGACACCAACTCAACACTTTTTTCCTCAGAAATATGCATCATCTGCGTGATCTTTCTCACCTCTTCTTGGTACAACTATGGGTCATTACCTGCCTTGGACCCATAAAACTCTGGCGGATTCATCCGCATGAAATCACGAATCCTAGCCGCGGCCACATCACCTCCCTACTGATTAGCAATAATGGCCTGGTTATTGGCTCGAACATTAGCAGTGACTACTTAGTCTAACACCTGAAAGGCCACCTGAAAATTGGCATGAGACACAGTCTCATTCAAAGAATCAACAGGTGCGAGTTTCTCATCATCATTTCTGCAGGTATTCTCTCTTCGAAGGAGCATTTTCTAAAATTGAAGAGCACGAATTATTAGATGAGAGGGACAACTATAGGCACGATATAATCTGAAAGAAGAAACAACTTTCTCCTAAAACGTCTTGTAGCCTCTTGATCATAGATGTGGGGCATTACACACCGATGATCAAGACTCTACTCAACACGGCTTGTCAGACTACCTAGGACTCCTTAAAATCCTTAGGCTCTGATACCAAGTTTGTAACGACCCAAAATTACCTCTCGGGATATCACATGGTGCTTGAGGCTACAAGTAGCCCTAAGCTAACCCCTTTGAGCTTGTTTCTACTAATTACACTCATTTCAAGATGAATTAATTCAAACATTAGCATAGTTATATCATATGAAAAGAAATACAGAGAAAATACTTGATCCAAACAACCAAGCAATATCGGAAACCTCAACACAACCAAATTATGATAACTAGTCTGACAAACCCTCTACTAATCCATGAACTAGAGAGCCATTGGGACAGGTCCAAAACTGACTCGAAATGAACTGAAAGTAAAAACATAGTCTCTCAAATGCAGAAATGTCTAAAGATAAGTCCTCAAACTATGAGTACTCACCATTGTAGAAATGTAGATAGAGGTACTTAAAAGTCACTAACGAGGCTGGGACTAAGCCCCTGAACCTACATTATAAGATAATGTAGCACATAGATGTATATGTGGATCAGCACTTAGGAATGTACTAAGTATATGGGGGTGCATGCATTTATATAAAACAATCTCAATACTCTTTAATCAAATCATGCAGCAATAAGGAATGACTCACATGGCTTGAATTAGTATAAAATGTAAAGCTCATGAATCATGTAGAATGGAGAATGTAACACAAATCTCGTAAGTCATCATAGTTTAACTTTGAAATCGG
>NW_025862369.1:0-1272 GCF_002878395.1 Capsicum annuum
AGTGAGGGCCTTTTATGGACCAAAGGTGACGGTGGGAGTGATGGTTAGTCACCAGAGTGACGGTCCGTCACTCTGACCGTCAGAATTGTTCGAGAAGGCGCTGAAGCACCGTTTTAAAGGGATTTTTGAGTCCTTTTTCACCCCATTTAACACCCAATCACCCCAAAACAAAGCTCATAACTTCTCCTTCATCCAAAAAATCAAATTAGGGTTTATTTTCAAGATCAAAACCCTTATTTCACTTCAATAAAAAAAATAAAAAAATTAAGAGAGGGCTTTTTGGTCTTTTTTCTTTTTCTCAACCTTTATATATACATGGTAAAGGGCCTTTAACCCCATTTCTCTCCTTCCAAGAAACCAGGGTTTTCCAAATCAAACCCTCCTCTTCTTCTTCTTCTACTAAAAATCAAGGTAAATTAAGAAAAAAATAAAAAAAAGTCAAGAAATCAAGAATCTCTCCAAGAACCTTCAAGAAAAAAGTTTTTTCAAGGTATGTAGATGTTGATTCTTGGGTCCCTTTCATCCAATAAGCTCAAGTACCCCTTTTTTAAATCTCTAAGATTTATGCTTATGAATTTTTAATAATTCTTGTAAGTTGAAATTGATGTTCTTTCCATGATTGAGTTGTGATTCATATTTGTCTACAAGAATTAAGCCTTGTCCTTAGTATGTGGTATTTGTGTGGTAAATGGATTATGTTCTTGAATTTGATGTTGAATTATCTCCAAGATGGTATTTTCATATGGTTTTTATGAATCTATGATAATATATGAGTTGGGAACATGTAAATTTGGTTGTTCATGATAATTAGTTGGGTTATTACACCTATGCCTAAGTTGTGCATGTAAGGTGTTTGATAGAATGTCTAAGAAAGAACTCAAGCATTGTAGTTAAATTGTGATCTAATGACAAATGTAAGCTACACCCTTATGAAAATAATGACTTGTAGGATACAGTTATGTGTTATGGTTGGTGATGTGTTCATGACTTTTGGGTGTGGAAATGATTGAATAAGTGAAGAACGTTCCCCATAGGTTTTATAAAGAGATTAGGTGAAGCAAAAGTGCCACTATAGTATGTTGAATAGGAAACCCCAAATTGTGAGTTAGTCAATGCTTGCCTAGTGTTTGATAAAATGCCTTAGTGATTGAAATGTGCCAAGATAGCATGAAATTCTTAAGTAGGTGTAAAATTAGTGGTGTCTAGTGGTTATTGAAAGACCCTAGTGAACAAGTCGAGATATGATGGTCATAAATTCCTCGATTTTGTGCT
>NW_025862370.1:0-2486 GCF_002878395.1 Capsicum annuum
AATTCAACTTCTCGCATGTTGAACATGCTCTTGACAATTCTTGTTCCAAATAACTTCTTTTGCTGAAAATGTTTGCTAAATAATTGTATTGATGAGAAGAATGTATTTTTTTTTTTTGGCTATAAAAGGAATTTTATGAATCACTCCTACACTTGTTTGTTCTTATGAACTAGCTTGCTAATGCCACCGTAGAATTCCTTGTTATTGTAGCTTCCCCAGACCACAAATAGCTTCTACAAGTGGCCTCTATCAACTTGATTGCTTTCTTCGGCATTATAAGAATTTGACCATCTATGTATTGATCTTGGCAGTAATCTTTGACAGTAGGGGTTTGCGTTGCAGAACGGTGAGTATTTTAATGGATAATGAAATACCTATATACTGGAAAGGAAGCTTACCACCCTCATAGCCAAGCAGAGCTAGGATACTTCTTTTGCTATGGTCATTTATCCCTCCAGTATCTAAAGTGTAATAATAATTATAAGATTGATATAGATCGAGGAAAAGGTGAGTCAAGTCTAAACATGCATTCTTTGCCCATTTTATGGAAATATCACCTACAAGTTTTTCAAATTCTGTAGATAAAAATCCTTGAAACATTGCACACTCAAAACCACGTGTGTCAGAGTTAGAATTGAATTGTTCTTTTGTTCAGGTTTTGTATAGTTAAAAGACCTACTTATGCACCGAAAAAGTTAAAGGTCATAGTTATAATGCGTCATTTTCATTAGGTGGCAGCTGAGTGGATTACTAATCTATGTAGGAGCAATTGAGTTTCACGATTGTAAGTTGCAGAATTGGTATTTTTTTGTTCGACTTTCATATAGTTGAACAAGCAAACACAAAAGTCCTATGTGGCTGATGCTTCCTACATGTATTGTGCCAAATAGAACGTATATGTCTACTTGTTCAACGTTACACAAGTTTAAGTGTATACTTGTGCACACCCAAAGTTTGAGGTCATAGATATAGTTTGAGGTCAAGTTAAAGGACATGTTTATGTATTATGCCTAAACAATAATTAAAAATAAGTTCAGCCATGACTAAAACAAACACCTTTTACTACCATCCCATGTAAATGTTCCTGGATTCTATAGTAGCTTAGAGATAAAAGCATTATGAACAATGTTATGATCAACAATATAAAATTATGCTTATCATGTAAAAATATTTCTTGAAAGTATAGTATAAGTTGATAAAATTAACTTCTTAGAGAAACATGACATACCATTTTTGCACCACACAGTTCTTGATAAAATAAAGCAAAACTTGGTTGACTACTTGACCGGCAAAAATGTCTTTGGCTTATTAGGGGAATTTTCGCACCATATTATAATTCTGATTGAAAAGTAAACGATACAAGGAGTATGGCATGCATTTTAGATTACCAGTAGACATCATAGGTCGACAATGCTGAAATAACAACAATTATGTCATTTGGAAAACCCCATGGAGAAAAAGACAATGCCGAGATAACAAGAGAATCCTCCATTTGAAACTAACTAAAAAATATTTAAAATAAAATAGATAGAAAACGTCTAGAAAACACGACACTTAGCTGTGACATATATTTTCTTAGCTGAACTACTTCAAATCCTTACGCGCATAGTGGTCCAACTAGCAAATATATGCCACCAAAATATGGTAAAAAATAATCTAGGGGTGATAGGGTGTAAGACCCCAAAAATTTTCTGCATCGTTAAAGCTTTCGAAATAAGTCAAGTTGAGCTTAACACTTACAAATTTTATTAAGTGTTCCAACACTTAGTCATTTTTCTAGCCTAGAATCTTTGTTGAATTATTTTGTGACCTTCCCGACCTTTATTTCTTGAAATTTTTGTTGCGTTATGATGGGGCAAGGTCGTAGTATGTTCCGGGTGTGTTTCAAATTTTTTGGACATCGTTTAGGCCGTGTTTGGTTTTCAAACCAGTAGCATCATGCGATATGCATGCGTCGCACGGTCCAGCGCGGTGTTATGGAGCATGCGACGCATGCTTCATTGCAGTGGGATGGAGCATGCAACGCATGGTCCATCGCACGCCTAGAAAATTTTCAGCCTTTTTTCCATCCCATTAAAGGCATAATGGTATTTTCCACTCTCATATCTTCTCTAACACAGGATTAAATCCCTCAAACCCTAAAATAACATCACTTTCACCCAAATTGACCAAGAACAACACTAAGGATTTCTATAAAGAAACCAAGAGAGCTTGTGATTCAACCGTGACTTTTTAAAGATTTTTGGATATTCGAAATCGTTGTTCCGAGGGATACAAGAAGCACATAACAATTCCGTGAATAGCGTGTCAAAGTAGAGAGTTCATTCTAAGGTTCCAATCTTGAGGTATGTGGGGTTTTTCATCAAGAACGTTCTTTCGTTCTTGTGCCCAAAGTTAATTTTCTTTACAAAGATATATGATTTGATATGTTATACAACAAATTCGAATATATGAATTTATGACTTATGATGTTTTCATCAGAATGT
>NW_025862371.1:0-1600 GCF_002878395.1 Capsicum annuum
ATAGGAGCCATCTGAATACTGGAATGGTAGCTATTAAATTCTATCAATGGCAAATGATCCACCCAACTACCTTTGAAATTAATCACGCAAGTCCTCAACATATCCGCAAGAGTCTAAATAGTATGCTCAGTTTGTCCATCAGTCTGAGGGTGGAAGACAGTGCTCAAGTTCACTTGGGTGCCTAGACCTCTTTGGAAAGACCGCTAAAACTTCAAAGAGAATTGCGTACCTGGTCAAATATAATAAACACAGGAGCTCTATGCAAATAGACTATCTCTCAAATGTATAACTTAGCATAATCATCCCCTGAATAGTTGGTCCGCACCAAAAGAAAATGAGTGGACTTAGTCATCCTGTCTATGATCATACAAAGGGAATCATATTGTTTTCAGGACTTCAAAAATCCTGTAATGAAGTCCATATTACTCATCTCCCACTTCCACATAGGCAAGGCTATTTCTTGGGGAGTACCACCTGGTCTCAAATGTTCTACATTGACTTGTTGACAATTCAAACACTTAGAAACAAAGTTAGCAATATCACATTTCATATTGTTCCACCAATAAATCGTATTAAGATCATGGTACATTTTAGTAGAGCCTGGGTGAACAACGCACCTTTAGGTGTGAACTTTATTGAGAATTCTGTCTCACAATCCATCCACATTTAGCACACATATCCTACTTTGGTACTCAAAATCCCATCACCTTCGATTTCAAATGTCATCACCTTCTGTTGAACAACATCTTTCTTAATCTACATCAAGATAGGATCCTCAGCCTGTTTCTCCTTAACTTTAGCACATAAGATGGATTCAGCTATCTCATGAACAATTACTCCTTATCTTTGGAATCTAGAAGTCAAACTCTCGGATTTACAAGCCGATGAATATATTTCACCATCCCCCTCTTCCCTTTTAAAACATGAGAAAGACTTTCTATTGACAACTTGCTAAGAGCATCGGCCACCATATGGGCCTTGCCTGAATGATAGTGTAGGCTCATGTCCTAATCTTTCAAAAACTCTAACCAATGCCTCTTCCTAAGATTTAGTTCTTTCTGCGAAAAAACATACTACAAACTTTTGTGATTAGTGAATATATCTATATGCACCCCATAAAGATAATACTGCCAGGTCTTAAGTGCAAACACCACAGCCGCTAACTCTAAGTCATACGTGGGATAATTCTTTTCGTGCACCTTTAACTGCCTAGATGCATAAGCCACCACTTTACCGTGCTGCATAAGGACACACCCAAGTCCTACTCGAGACGCATCACAGTACACAACAAAACCTTTTATACCCTCAGAAAGAGTCAAAATTGGCGCGGTAGTTAACTTATCTTTCAGTTTCTCAAAACTTTTTTCAGATGAGTCGGACTACAAGAATTTTGCCTTTTTGAGTCAATTTGGTAAGTGGAGCCGATGGAGGAAAAGCTCTCTACAAGCCTTCTATAGTACCCTATCAAACCCAAGAAGCTCCAAATATCAATTGGAGTCGTAGGTCTAGGCCATTTTCTCACTGCCTTAATCTTTTGAGGGTCAACCTTAATCCCCTTACTAGAAACAATGTGCCCCAGAAAGGCAATAACACTAAGCCA
>NW_025862372.1:0-2568 GCF_002878395.1 Capsicum annuum
TCCATGTTCACTTCTTCCCACTTTCAAGTAGGAATGGTGAACTCTTGCATGGAACCACTAGGTTTCTGATGCTCTATCTTAACCTGCTGACATGTAGAGCACTTAGCCACAAACTCTGCAACATCTCTCTTCATCCCACTTCACCAATAGATCTCCCGCATGTCGTGGTACATCTTAGTGGCCCCTGGATGAATAGAGTATCGCGCACCATGTGCTTTTGCAAGAACTTGCTGCCTCAGTTCATCTACACCTGGAACACATAGACGACCCAGACAACGAAGAACACCATCTCTCCCTTGGGAGAAAACCTCTACTTTCTAATTCTGAACTGACTCTTTGAGCTTGACAAGGCTAGGAATTCTGTCTTTCTTCTCTTTCACCTTGAAAACTAGAGATGACTCTGAACTGTTGTGAACACATACACCACCCTTTGAAGAACCGACTAAGCGAACGCCTAGTCTCGCAAGATGATGGATCTCCTGTGTCATCTTTTTCTTACTACCCTCAACGTGAGAAATACTACCCATGGAGAGTCTACTAAGAGCGTCGGCCACAACATTGGCCTTTCCCGGATGATAAAGAACACTCATGTCGTAATCCTTCAAGAGTTCTAACTACCTTCTCTGACGAAGATTGAGATCTTTCTGGGAAAAGACATACTGGAGGCTTTTATGGTCTGTAAAGATATCTACATGAACTCAATAGAGATAATGCCTCCAAATCTTCAAGGCAAAAACTACCGCTGCTAACTCAAGATCATGAGTAGGATAATTCTTCTCATGTGGCTTAAACTGTCTGGAGGCGTAGGTTATGACCTTATCATGCTGCATGAGGACACAACCTAAACCCACTCTGGATGCATCACAATAGAGTACAAAACCATCTGAACTAACTGGAAGAGCTAGAACTGAAGCTGAGGTGAGTCGTGTCTTCAACTCTAGAAAGCTCTTCTCGCATGAATCTGACCACTGAAACTTAATCTTCTTCTGAGTCAATCTGGACATGGGAGATGCAATAAAAGAAAATCCCTTGACAAACCGTCTGTAATAGCCAGCCAAACCCAAGAAACTCTTGATATCTAATAGAGATACGAGTCTGGGCCAGTTTCTTACTGCCTTGGTTTTTTGAGGATCTACTCTAATGCTATCACCGGAAATAATCCAACAAATGCTACTAATCTTAGCCAAAATTCCCATTTGCTGAACTTAGCGAATAACTGGTGATCCCTGAGAGTTTGAAGAACAATCCTGAGATGGTCTGCATGATCACGCTCTGTGCGAGAATAAACCAAAATATCATTTATAAAGACTATGACAAACATATCTAAGTACTGCTTGAACACACGGTTCATCAAATCTATGGTAAGACCAAATGACATGACTAAAAATTCGAAGTGACCATACCGAGTATGAAAAGCTATCTTCAGAATGTCACAGCTATCTTTGAAAGGTCACATTCTCTAACTCTGAGCTGATGATAGCCTGATCTGAGGTCTATCTTGGAGAAGTAACTGACACCCTGAAGTTGGTCGAATAGATAATCAATCCTGGGAAAAGGATATCTATTTTTGACGGTGACCTTGTTGAACCGGAATGCTACACGGTGCTCATGACCCCGAGGAACCACAAGCTAACCCATGACTAATATTTGTACCTGTATACTACAAATCATGACATAATAATGCAGAATACGTAAAACTGTAAGGCCATAAGGTTCAACTGAATAAAACTATGTCTGAAAATCATAATGTCCATGTGGGTGAAAATACCAAAAATAACTCAATCTGAAAGCTAAGTCTGAACGTAAATCTGAACATAAATCTGAAAGCCTCTAAACTATCTGAATAAGGAGTTGAAGGAACATGTCTCCAACTAACTCTATAAAACTGAACAGAAGAAATAAATAAATGTATCAAATTATATTATCCTCAACTATATGAGGACTCACTGTGTCTCTGCAACTGGAATGCTACCGCTACTGCTGGGATGGAGCTCGTGTCTCGGAACCTATGGTGTAACATAAAAAGAAAGCACCATAGCGCAAATGCATCAGTACAACTGGAGTACTGAGTATACGAGGAAGGTAGGCTGAACATAAAGGGTTTCATGCATGAGCAACACTGACTGACTAATATGAACGTAGGAGTGCAAACATACATATATAGAAACTGGGAATGTGAATGTGTGATAGCAAGACCTGTAAGCTAATACATGGTTTACTGATAACTGTCATGACTGATATTGCAAGCTGATAACATGGACGACTGTATCTGACAGTCCTGTATATACTGTAATTTAAAGAACACCCTGAGTTCTTTTATTGAGACTGATACTAAAACTGTGGGAGGTAGTGTTTAACCGACATGCCCCATGTATGCCGTTATGGCTAAGCTGGGGTCCAATCTTTTCCCTGACTGGAGGGGTGTCAATAACGTACCACAGGTAATGACAGCTTGTGAGTGACCCTTATCTGGCAGGTACTCAATGAGAACGGTGGGAACCCTAAACTGACAGGTTAAACCACCTCATCAACCCTAATCTGAAAGGTTAAGATATCTCAACCTACGCT
>NW_025862373.1:0-1169 GCF_002878395.1 Capsicum annuum
TTGATGAAATATAACATATTTCATCAAATTCCCTCAAAAAGAAAACCCTAAGCTCCTACATCCAACTTCAAGAACCTCCAAAGTTCACCATTAATTCTGCAAATTTATTCAAGATTCCAAGTTCCTAGTTCAAGAACTCCGAGAACCATCATTCAAAGGCACGATTAACATCACAAAAATAAGTATCGATTTAAATTTCATCATTCAAGGTATGTGGGATTTTTCAACAAGAACTCTCTTTCGTTCTTGTGCTCAAAAGTAATTTTCTTTACAAAGGCATGATTTTTATTTGATTTTTACGAATTTGAAGAATAAACCCATATCGTATGATAATTATCATGAAATCTTGATGTTTATTATTTTGAAAGATGAATTTACATGTGTGGAGATTTAAAGCATGAACTTGAACAATATTTATCATAATTTTGATATTTGGGTCGTGAATCCCCATTGGAAATTATGTTTTTTTAGAAAGTGTGTGTTATAAGCACATTTATGTTGAATATTTGAGATATTTTGAATCATTTGACCTTTTGGTCTTAATGGAGTTGTTTTGAACTCGAGTGTGAAAGAAATCCACAACGTGGTTGATTTTGATAGATGGGAAGCATGATGGCTCCCGATGTAAATTTATATATTACTGAAATTGTTTTGTTGTGGATTGTCTTTGAAATGATCTAATCTAAGTCCGGGAGAAATCTTTAGCACCGAGTGAGAGGTATAAAGCAACCTTACTTCCCTAGAACTACATGCCCTCATAGGAGTGACCCTGAGGCTGATTTATATAGTGATCACTAGTTTGTGTGGATTTGATATCGATAGTCCTACTCCGATGGCAAGGATAGGACGGCTCTCCCCAACGTGGGTTGTACGTTGGACTCCATGTATCTCACATGGTTTATGTCGGTTATAGAATCTCCCAGTGTGTGTGTGTTTCCTTATATCTATGGTGAATGGTGAAGTGATTTGAAAGTGGGATTGTGAAAGTTATTCTTTCGAAAGATTTAAATGATATACATTATGAGAATTGATATTCTTGATGAACTGAAAGTGATTGACAAATTATATGATGACTCACATGTGTTATTGTACTTATTTCATCCTCTCATGATTATAATGATTTTCTTCGGGCTATGTGAGTCTTTCATACATCCTGCATATTTCTTATA
>NW_025862374.1:0-1675 GCF_002878395.1 Capsicum annuum
TCACCATAGACACAAGGAAACACACATACACTGGGAGATTCTATAACTGACATAAACCATGTTAGCTACATGGAGTCCAACGTACAACGCACGTTGCGAAGAGCCGTCCTATCCTTTCCATCAGAGTAGGACTATCGATATCAAATCCACACAAACTAGTGATCACTATATAAATCAGCCTCAGGCTCACTCCTATGGGTGTACGTAGTTCTAAGGAAGTAAGGTCGCTTTATACCTCCCACTCGGTGCTAAAGATTTCTCCCGAACTTAGCTCAGATCATTTCAAAGACAATTCACAACAAAACAATTTAAGTTACATATAAATATACATCGGGAGCCATCATGCTTCCTATCTATCAAAATCAACCACGTTGTGGATTTCTTTCACACTCAAGTTCAAAACAACTCCATTAAGACCAAAAGGTCAAATCATTCAAAATATCTCAAATATTCAACATCAACGTGTTTATAACACACACGTTCTTGAAAAAACACAATTTCCAATGGAGATTCACGGCTCAAATATCAAAATCATGATAAATATCGTTCAAGATTCATGCTTTATATCTCCACACATGAAAATTCATATTTCAAAATCATAAACATCAAGATTTTATAATAATCATCATAAGATATGGGTTCATGCTTCAAATTCGTAAAAATCAAATAAAAATCATGCCTTTGTAAAGAAAATTACTTTTGGGCACAAAAACAAAAGAGAGTTCTTGTTGAAAAACCCCACATACCTTGAATGATGAACTTTAGATCGATACTCATTTTTGATATGTTAATCGTGCCTTTGAATGATGGTTCTTGGAGTTCTTGAACTAGGAACTTGGAATCTCTAATAAATTTGCAGAATTAATGGTGAACTTTGGAGGTTCTTGAAGTTGGATGTAGGAGCTTAGGGTTTTCTTTTTGAGGGAATTTGATGAAATATAATATATAATGCTTTTAATAGGCTTTAATATAGGATTTGGATGGATTTTGGGTGGGGGGAATGACCAAAATGCCCCTAAAAATTAAATAATTCTCGAATCTATCCTTTGGTTGATTGTTTTGATAGTCTAAAGTAGATCAACCATAACGTTTTACTCCGATATCCAAATTAGATGAAACCAATTTCATTAGAAATAGGACACTCATATCTTTCCGTTGATACATAGTATCTCACCCAGATCATTGTATACGAGGAGTTATGATCATTTGAAGTTGAACCAAAAATTTGCTTTTGATAGGTTGAAGTAGATCGACTATAACATTTTGCTCCAATAGAAAAATTGGATGAAACTAATTTCATTAGAAAGAGGACTCGTAGAGCTTTCCGTTGATATATAGTAGATCACCCAGATCATTATGTACAAGGTGTTATGATTGTTTAAAGTTGGAGCAAAAATAGCCAGGCCTTAGTACTTTTTCCTGCACATTTTACCGTTCACTACTATTCACGGTTCGATCGGAATGTTCATAACTCGTCGCTCGGGTGTCCGTTTTTGATGATCCACATATCATTGGAAAGATTATTCGATACTATATACAATGGTGGATCATAATCTAAGACATTTAGCATGAAAAATTTATAATTCATTCTAGAAGATAGAACCCAACACATTTACGCACAAAATTTCAATGAAAAATTTCTCGGGGTATTACATCATCCCCCCTTGGAAACATT
>NW_025862375.1:0-1264 GCF_002878395.1 Capsicum annuum
AAGAATCTCTTTTCAAAATCCAAGATTTATGTATTTATGAATGTTTATGATTTAAATTGAATTGAAATTCATGTTCATGATGTTGTGGGGTTTTGATTCACGTTTTAAATTACATACTCCAATGATTGACCCTAAAATATAGTTATTTGCATAATAATCGTGATAAACCCCCTTCCATTTACAAGTTGATTTATGTATCCATGATTATTTGATATGTTGATGATTGTATAACCGAAGCATGCTCCCCATGTGTTTGATTAAATACCTATGTGAAGGAAAAGTGTCATACTAGTATAATAATATGAAAACCCCATTCATGTACAAGTTATGCATGTCAAGTGTTTGATGAAATCCCTTAGTCAATAAATTATGGATATATGTGTAACCATTGTGGTTCTTTATAACTTATACTTCATGAAATCTCCAACTTATTGTATTAGGGATTGTGATGTTGGTCATGTATTCAAGAAAGTCATGCTTTGTCAGTTTCATGCTATCGAGTCCTGGGGGTACTTGTACCCAACAATTTAGCTGTGTGCCTAGAGCCAGTGTCATGTTTTAAAGATACTCTCAGTCGAGCCATGTTCATAGAAATTCAGTCAGTCATGTGACTCAGGAAAACTCAGTAAACTCAGTAATCTCAAAAATCTAAGAAATTCAGTAATCTCAGTAGTATTCCGTCAGTCAATGAAACTCAGTTAATTTCATCCAGTTCAGTTCAGTAATCCATGTTCAGTGTCTATTCAGATGGGAGTAGGAATTAGTACCGAGTTAACCCAAGGATGGAAACACACACTGTCAGATGAGGGTGTGATTCTTAGAAGTCATCCTTGCATTCCAGAACTATGTAGCCAACATAGTTTGAGACATCAACACTGTCAGATGAGGGTTGATGAGGTGGATAAGAACTGTTAGATGAGGGCCCCGCCATTTTATTTTGGGGACACTGTCAGATGAGGGTTACCCACAGTTTGTCCTTACCAGTGGCGCGGTATTGACACCCTTCTAATTTGAGTTACAGATTGAACCCCACCTCAGCTATATTGCTTTATTTGGGGCATGTCGGTTAGATGACTACTTCCCATAATTTTAATACAGAATTAGGACTGTCAAATACAGCCATTTTGTCTCAGTAATGGAACTCAGATAGTTCTACAAGATTCAGGACTGTCAGATACAGTCAACTCAGAACAATGCAGAACTTAGCTAGTTCCATTAGAACCTAGACCGTCAGATACAGTCACTTAGTATTAGTTATTTCAGT
>NW_025862376.1:0-1023 GCF_002878395.1 Capsicum annuum
ATAAAAATCACTTAAAGAATATGACAACTTGTAAAACAATTTAATTCGTAACACCTTCATCCACTTTCATTATATTTATCCCTTGTTTTAACTAAGATTGTTTCATTCTTATTCTCATGGATCATTCGTAAACATCACATCAAGTGTCATCCACACTAACACTCACTTGTTTGGTCCCAATAGTTATTAATTGTTAAATGATTAGTAATCATCATCTTATAACAAATACCACTATGAACACACATTATGATAAATAGCCCAAGTTTATGACACTTAGACTTTTCAAATAACTCTACAACTTTAGTCAAGTATAAGACAAGAGAGAACTCAAGTTAAACCATGAACAAATCAACAATCCCATCGCTAAAAATATCCAAGTTAAAAAACAATGACTCTAACCATATTCAAGTCAACAAACCATGGCTCTAACCATATTCAAGTCAATAAATCATATTTCTAGCAACAAGAATCCCAAAATATATGGAAAGTAATCGGGCTACACAAGAATCCTAAATATATCAAGAGACATCATAATTAGGTTCACTCAATGAACCCATATCAAGAACTACAATATAAATTGGTCCACTCATGGAACAAATATACATAACAACAATAACAATAATCACATACCTAGTCTCCTCAATGGACCATCACACTTATAAATACATTGTATATCCATGCTAAGGGTCTTATGGTTTCCCACTAGTCATAACCTGCAAGGGACGAGCTCATCCATTTACTGTACTGACATGGTACCCAATCCAACCAATCAATCATGGCAAAATATCCTATGAAGATATTAAAATTCTGATGCATTTTACAATAATAACACATATCACAACAATTACAACAACAATGAGAACAAGCAATCACACTTCTACAATCAACAAGCTATTCTATAATCACATTATATGTGATTAACATTACGGGTATAATTTATCAATTTCATTCCTTAAGTATTCATTGCAACAATAAACAGCCACCCAGATACTTAATCAACTCGAGTTAATCAATACATGTAAA
>NW_025862377.1:0-4746 GCF_002878395.1 Capsicum annuum
CTAGAGAAAATCAAGAAAATCTAAATAATGAAATTAATTATAGAAACTGAATTAGACAAATAATGAAAGACCTAAAAGAAAAATTAATATGGATAGAAAAAACCTTAGAAAATTTAGATAAAAGTACATGTGATAGTTTATATAATTTAAAAAAACTCACTACGAGAAGAACAACATAAGATAATAAATAACATTGAAAATCTAGAATTAGATATACATTATAGCACAGATAGGATAAATTATTACACAGAAATTTGTAACTCTGCAATTACTACAGGATAAAATAATTAATGAATATATCTTACGAAAAAAGTAAATTATTAAAAGATATTGAAATAAAATATTCACGCACAAATAAAAATAGATTCACTACTAACCTAATAAATCTATTATAAATCTATTATACCTATTAATCCGCGCACCCCCCTCCAAATAGTATCAAAGCACAGTATTTTAAAAAAAGTACGGAAGAGATATATGTTAGAAGAGTTGTTAGAATTAAAATAGTTAGAAGAGTTGTTAGAATTAAAATAGATTTAGAGTTAAAACAATTTACTTATAATTAAATTAATTATGCGAAGACCATTTAAAAATAGAGAAGCTTTTAGAAAAATTAAAGAATCGTTAATTAGTAATTATTCAGAATATATAAGTCTAAATAAAACAAAAGAAAATCCACAAAAAACTAGCCTATTTAATTACATTAATATCTAGTATTGAATCAAAATTAATAACACATTTAAAATCTAGAAGAATGAAACATATACCGCCTAATTATAATAAAATTAGATTTAGGTATCCACCGAGATATTATAAATATAATTTAAAATGAATAAAATACAACAATATAAAGAATTAAAACAAATTATCTCTGAAAAACGTAAAGAATTAAAAATGAGAATAGAAAGACTACATTATAACATATTTGCCGGAGTTAGTAAAAATTCAATAAATACACAAAAGGATGAAATATCAAAATTAGAATCACAAATAGATAGTTTAGAATATGTATATCAACATAACCTATTCACAATAAAATGAATAAAGAAGAATTTATAATAGATGAAAAAATATATGAAAACTACAAAGGATCAAAAATAAAAATAGTATTTTCTAATCTAGGACGAAGATATAAGAAAATAGGTGAACATTTATATCTAATGTTAGAAAAAGAAGAATTAAAATTAGAAGATAAATTAACAGCAATGGTAAGAATAGAAAAAGAAAATGAAGAGATAGATAGGAAAAAGGAAATAGAAAAAATAAAACAACAAACTACGGAAGAAATACGAAAAATAGAAGAAACCAAAAATAGTAGAATTGCTGAATTAGAAAAAGAATTACAAATGTTAAAAGAGCTGTATGAACAAAGACAAAAAGAAAAAGAAGAAAAAGATAGAGAACAGAAATTACTAAATGAGATAAATCAATTTAAGGAAAAATTAGAAATAAATAACATAGATATTGAAGAAACAGATAATTATGAGTCCGAAGATAGTGAAACATATACAGAAATATTAACAAATACAAAAAATTTAGAAATCAATGAAGAACAAAAAATTTATGAGGAAAACTTAGAAAATACCCACACAGAAATAAATACTCTTGATAAAAAAGAAAATGAAAATATAATACCTAAAACAACAGAAATAAGAAAACCCATATATTATAAAAATAAGTTTAAAAAATATAATGAATATGATAAATGGACACCAAAACAAATAGTAAATAAAAATTATAACTTTTTAGATCTAGACTGTGTAATAGATACAGAAAAAACAATACAATTATGGATTGGATATATGACAAAACAATTATTAGATAATAATATAAATATAACAGATGCACCGGAATATATAGAAAAAACACTAATAGGATCAGTAAAACTATGGTTTGCAAATCTAACTGAAAATAGCAAAAAAGTATTAAGAACTAATAAACCTATAGAAGGAACATCATCGACAATAACTAAACTAACACCTATAGAATTATTAAAAAAATATGAAACAACTATAAAAGATGAATTTGGTAGTACGACAACAATCGAAGAAGAACAAAATGAAGAAAAAGATACAAATAGAAATTTAATGTTAAAATTAGCAATATGTAATATGTGTTACATAGATGAATATACTTGCGCATTTAAAGAATATTATTACAAAGGAGCATATAGTATAGAAGAAAGTAAAGAAATAAGAAAATTATATTTTAATAAATTACCCGAGCCATTTAGTTCGAAAATAATAAAAAGTTGGGAAGAAGCAAAAATAGTAGATACGTTAGGAGCAAGAATAAAATATTTACAACAATGGTATAGAAACTTATGTGAAAAATATAGAGAAGAATTAAAAATGAAAAAAACATTAATAAGAAATTTAGCTTGTTGCAAAAATAAAATAGCACCCCAATTTGGATGCGAAGAAAGATATTATAAGAAAAGAAAAAGACATAAGAAATATAAGAAGTATAAAAAATCAAAATATAAATATAAAAAACCAAGAAAGAGATATTATATAAAAAATTATAAACATAAAAGACCATATAGAAAGAAGAAATCTATAAAAGAATGTACTTGTTATAATTGTGGAAAATTAGGACACTTAGCTAGAGATTGTAAATTACCTAAAAATCCAAAAAATAAACAAATATCAGAAATAAAAATAGAAAATACCGAATACATGCAGATAGATTATATAGATTATGAATTAGAAAGTGAAGATAGTATATATGAAATTTCAGAAAACGAAACAGATAGCGAAATAGATGAATCAAATGACTGAAGAAGATATAAAAATAATAACAAAGGAAGAATATTTAAATGATGAAGGAACGGAACAAAAAATAATATTTGACAGTAATATATTTGATGAAATAAAAGGAAAAGAATTAGATTTAAGTGTAGAAAAAATATTTAAAATACCAACAATAAAAAATATTTTTACTAGGAAAAAAGATGAATATTATGTAGTATGTCAAAAAGAACATGTAATAGACTGCAGATATGCAAAAGGAAAAGCTAGTATACCACTGGTAACAAAAAGAATAATTAATAAAGAAATAAATGATATAAAAAGTAAAGGAGATCCAATAAAATATGTACACCTTGGAGGTACAGAGATATTAATAAAAGCATGTTTTAGAGAAGGAATAGATACACCAATAGAATTATATTTAGCAGACGATAGAATTATAAAACCTATAGAAAAAAGCATAATAACTGCCGTAAAAGGAAATCTAATATACCAAAAATTTAAATTTATAATAAGTGCAAATTATTCAGTAGCAGTAACAGATAGGAATATAGATAAATCGTTACTATTATATTGGAAAATATCAGGAATAGAGTTAACCCCAGGAAGTAAAATATTTACAGCAAGATGTAAAAACCTATATGTATTAACAACAAAACATAAAATAACAGGAAAAAATAAGATTAACAAAATACAAATAGAAAGCCCATTCGAACAAATAGTAAAAACAATAGATTATAATGATTATACCTATAGAGACATAGATACAGAAGAAAATTTAGAAATAGTAAATGATAGAATAAGTACAACGAAAAGAATAGCTAATGAAAAGCCAGAATCATCAAGCTCATCAAAAAGAACAAGTTATGAAACAAACTCAATAAGTAATTTAAACCAATATTACATAACGGTAAAAATAAATGAAAAAGAATATTTAATACTTTTGAATACAGGACAAGAAGAAAATTATATAACAAAATATCTAGTAAAAAATGAAGAAATAAAAACCGACAATAATATATGCCCAGACTTACCAAGAAGTTTAATAAATAATAAAAATCTAGCAGAAAAAGAAATAATATTAGGAGTTAGAAAAATAAAAATAGAATTTGAAATAAAGGAAGAAATGCAAAAAGCAGATATAATATTAGGAATAAAATGGTTAGAACAAGTAAAACCATATAATATAGAACATACACAATTAACCTTAACATATAACCAAGAAAAGTTATTCTTAAAAAGAGCCTTAACATGAAATGAAGATACATGTATTAATGAAGATAGTAGTAGAAGGATACTACAGTAGATATTATACGCCTATGATAGATACAGGAGCAGAAGCTAATTTATGTAGATATAATTGCTTACCAGAAAGCAAATGGGATAAACTAAAAACACCAATAATAGTTAAAGGATTTAATAATGAAGGAAGCTTAATTACTTATAAAGCTAGAAATGTAAAAATACAAGTATGGGATAAGATATTAACAATAGAAGTAATTTATAATTATGAATTAACATCAAAAGATATACTTTTAAGAATGCCATTTTTAGATAAATTATACCCACATATAATAACCAAAACAGACTGGTGGTTTACAACACCATGCAAACAAAAAGTAAGAGTAAAAAGAGTTAATAATAAAATAAGAAAGAAAACTGATTGGATAGAAGGAAGTGAAAAAATTACACAAAAGTTAGAAAATATAAAAAATCCTGAAGATACAGTAGAACTAGTAGTATTTTCAATAAATAAAACAGAAATAACTATATTTTCAATTAATAAAATAGAAATAATCCAGAGAAAATTAGAACAATTATATAGTGAAGATCCATTAAAAGGATGGGAAAAACACAAAACTACTATAAAAATTGAATTAATAGATAAAAATAGCATAATCACACAAAAACCATTAACATATAATTTTGATGATTTAAAAGAATTTAAAATGCACATAGATGAATTATTAGAAAAACAATATATACAAAAAAGTAA
>NW_025862378.1:0-2992 GCF_002878395.1 Capsicum annuum
TCGCAGGGTCAACTACAAATCTAATTGAGTCTTTGGAATTACATGGCGTTGGTATTGCGCTCATCCTGACCTGAGTCGTCGATCGATCATTTTGAGTTAAAATAAGTTCTCATTAACTCAATATTAGGATAGTGATAGTACCTAAGTTGATTTAGGTGGAACTAGGTATGAATGAGTGAGATCTTAGGGTCAACTATAAATCTAATCGAGTCTTTGCAATTGCATGGCATTAGTATTGGGTTCCTCCCAACCCAAGTCATCAATCGATCACTCTGAGTTGAAATGAGAACATCAACTCAATGTTAGGATAGTGATAGTACCTAAGTTGATTTAGGTGGAACTAGGGATGAATGAATGAGCTCGCAGGGTCAACTACAAATCCAATCGAGTCTTTGCAATTGCATGGCATTGGTATTGTGTTCATCCTGACCCGAGTTGTCGATCGATCACTCTGAGTTGAAATGAGTTCTTATCAACTCAATGTTAGGATAGTAATAGTACCTAATTTGATTTAGGTGGAAATAGGGATGAATGAATGAGCTCGCAGGGTCAACTACAAATCCAGTCGAGTCTTTGCAATTGCATGGCGCTGGTATTATGTTCATCTCAACCCGAATCGTCGATCGATCACTTTGAGTAGAAATGAGTTCTCATCAACTCATTGTTTTAAAAACTATATCTTTTAAAAAATTTAAAATAAATTAAGATCAATTCGGACCAAATTAGCAATTTCAAAACTTGTCATTCTTTTCCAAAATTACAAATCAACCCATACAAATCATTTATTTGCGCAAAAAACTTTTCATTTCAAATCTTAAGTTCTCGCTATTCTCTCTCTCTCTCTCGAGGTGTCCTCTCCCTCTCAACAATACAAATAATACAAACAACAACTACTCAACATATTGCTCAACCCTTCAAAATAGGTCGATTTTCTTCCTATTTACGACTAGATATAGTTGTTTTTTCGACTTCATTCCTGCTTGTATCCATTGTTTTCTCTATCTATATAACAGAGTTTGAGAAGAGTTCTACATTTGCTCTTAATTCTAAAAAATAGGGTTTTTTAGTTAATGATAAAAAATAAGACTTTTAGTTGTATTATCTTTGAGAATAGGTTAACAATTTTGAGTTTTGATGCTAAAAAAGTAGGAAGCACCCGAGAAAACCCTAGTTTTTCTCTTAGTGTTTTGTTGACTGTCGTAGTATTGTTGGATGGTGTTGTTGGTGGATGTTGTTGGTGGTGTTGGTATTTGTGTATTTTGCGGTGGTGTCGGTGGTCTTGGTGTTGGTATTGGTGGAATTAGTGGTGGTCTTGGTTGTATTAGTCATGGCATTGGTTGTGGTGGTGGTGGTCCATCTGTTGCAATGGGTGAAAGATCTGTTGGGAGATATTAAATAGGTCTTCAAACAGATTCTCCATCTGTTCCAACTGATGGGTTATCCGTTGGAGTGTTTTCTTGTAATGTGGCAGAGAATAATTTATTAAAATTTCTCCACCTATTGCAACAGGTGAAATATCTGTGGAGAGATATTAAAAAGGTCTTCAAATAGATTCGGGTTCCCCATCTGTTCAAACTGATGGGTTGTCCGTTGGAGTTTTTTTTTAGTTATGTGGTAAGAATAATTTATTGAAATTTGTCTCACCTTTTTAAAAAAAAATTATTCAGACATCAAATGCAATGTATTTTTTATTTTTCTTTTATTTGTAGTTAAAAGATGTCTCCCAAAGAAAAGAAACAGAAAGTGGAGAAAGTGGATCAACTTCCGATCACCAATCAAAAAAGGCTAGAGTACAGATAAATTTGGAGGAACTTCTAGAACAATCTCGATCAGGGAAAAATGAAGCCGAGGAAAGTGATAACTCCTCCTCACTAATGGGGCGTGAAATAATGTCAAAATTCCAGCATGATTCTATCAAAACAATTAGTATTGACAAGTTTCAAGTTGCAATGCCGATGAATAACCCTAATTTAGTATTTGGTGATCTTGTACTTAAATGTCAGTTGGAAAAACCTTTTGATGAACTTAGGATTATTATGAAGAAGGAAAACATAGATGAACTTTTTAAGAAGAGCTGTTTTGCACACTTTCTTGAGCTGTCTGGGCCCTGCCCTCTCCGTTTCCCAATGATCATAGTATATGGCCTTCTCAAGCACAGGATCATGTATCCGGGGGATGATGGAGGTCCGGTGGAGGGCGGAAATAAGATGGATGAAGTCTGGATCAACTACTATGGCATGCCAGTTTGTTTTAGATTAAAAGAGTTTTGCCATTGTGACGGGCTTGAGATGCGATCGTCCAGAAGAACCTACCATAAAGAAAACACCCCAAAAAGGGTCCAACAAATGTAAGGTAAAAAAATATGGGTTGTTGGGTATTGTTGGACCTAGCTACAAAGTGAAGGATTTGATAGCGGATCTCAAGAATAAAGACATACCAAAGCACTACAGGGAGAAATTATGCTTAGTTTGGTTTGTTCATTCCGTTTTATTGGCAAGAGACATCAAGAAAGTCATAGAACATGATTTGTTGGCACTAGCTGATGATTTTGGGAGATTCAACGATTATCCCTGGGGTTATGACAGCTACTACTTGACTGTCAAATATTTACTGAAAGAGCTAAAGCCAAAGACGACCACATTATACGACTTTCCTTGGGCTTTCATGGTAAAATTGATCACTATTTTTACTCATTCATTAATTTATATTGAATATAATTGTGACTTTTTTTTTGCTTGCTTCCTGTTTATAATTTTTAGGCTTGGGCATGTGAAGTCATTCCTCCCCTCCGAAAGCATTTCACGGATTACCCGGATAAGGTTTCTCATCCAAGGATCGTTAGGTGGTTGGTTGCAGTAGAGAGAAGCAAAAAAAATATTAACGAGGCTAATCTCTTTAACCCTCTAGATGATGCAGTATGTCTTCTTTCAACTAAAATAATTTGCCTCAATGAAAGATATTGAAACAGATGTTCCATCTGTTGGAAGAGATT
>NW_025862379.1:0-2801 GCF_002878395.1 Capsicum annuum
TCATAGTATCTTGAACAACAACATAGGATAAGATTTATCACTTCAAACTTATGATAAAACATGTAAAAATCATGTATTTTTGTAAAATAATGCAAACTTTGGGCACAAGAACGAAAGGGTGTTCTTGTTCATAACCCCACATACCTTTATGGTAACGGATTCGTTGAAAGATTGGACCCTCAATGTTGATTGTGTAACTCTAGTTGTTTTTTTCCTTTAGTACTCTTGGATGATGAACTTAGACTGATAATAGGGTTATGATGTATTTAGAATCTATTAAATTCGTAAGGTTAAGTTTAGGGGTGTGTAAGGAGTGCAATTAGATTTAATTTTCCTAGAAATAACCCAAAAACGGAGTGTTTAAGTCACTTAAAACCATAAGATATGCGCCGCATATGATATCACACATATTTACATAGGCGCCGCATATGATATCGCCTATATTTACATATGCGCCGCATATGCTTTCCAGTGGCCATGTGATATTGGTTAGGCAACGCACTCTACTTCGCAAAGCCATAACTCCTAGCCCGGGTGTCGGAATTTGGTGAAATTGGTATCGTTGGAAAGCTAATTCGATTCTCTATAATTTTGTGGATATAAATATGCAGAAATACCACATATTTATCAATTTATTCTCATTCAAATATGACCCTTGCGAATTCCAACACTAAAACTTGATGGATTTCGAAACTCTTAGCTTGTACGACCTTAAGTGACTCATATAACCACACTTAACACATCATAAGCTCTCTTATAACTAGGGTACTCTTGGTAATTTAGGTTCCCAAATATGGCTTACAAAATTGGGGTTTTCACATAAATGAACAACGGTTCGTTTTCTAGCTTAGGAAAGTGCGGGGCATTACAATTATACGCTGACTTAAGTGTCGTGTGGCGTATCAGATTCAGAAACTCCAACCCTTGCGGCATACTCGGGTTAGAGGCTTCCCCACCGAGTCAATGGTGGATTTCATATCGCTCATGGAATATAAGACTTGTAGGGGATACCACCTAACTCAGAACTACACAGATCAGAGTTTAAGATTTACAGACAGGTTACATGTTTTCAGAAGGTGCCCATGTATTTTTCAAAAACTATTTTATGCATAATGTTTGATGAACATTTTTTCTCACGTATTATATATATATATATATATATATATATATATATATATATATATATTCAATTACTCTATTTTGGATTGCTTCGCGTGCCAGTACAATTATATATATATATATATATATATATATATATTGAATTACTCTATTTTGGATTGTTTCGCGTGCCAGTACAATTGTGCTGACTCCCCCCCTTCCTTCCAGGTACTGAGGCACAGTCTAGGGGTCTAGATCCTCAACAGAGTCTATAGACAGGGTTGTCTCAGAGTTCAGTTGGTGAGCCTTCTTTACTTTGGAAGGCCTAGTCATTTAGGTATTTATTTCAGTATGACTTTTGGTCTACTAGGGGCCTTGTCCCAGTTATTCAGATAGTATGTCAGTAGAGATTTCACAGACTGTTGCAGATGTTTATTAAATATTATTGGGCATATTTTCAGGCCTTTAACTATTTTAAATTTTTGACCATGTTTCCGTATTATTGTGTCTATTCCGTTTTACTTTTATTATATGAATTATGTGCATGATTACCAGATAGACAGAGGGTATTCTAGGACTTCGAGTTCGGGAGTGCTCGTCAAGGCCAGGTCCCCGGTTTGGGTCATGACATTTTGGGTCCTAGATGAGTTCCGAGGGTTAAAAATAAGTTTTTGACTTTGCTGTCACAGGGTACCGAGTTTGTTCTCCGAAGGGGTCTATAAATAGACCCAAGGTCGCGATTTTGGGGATTTTTATTTCACATTTGAGAACCTAAAACCCTAAATGGATGTGATAACTCGAAATTGAGTCTTGTGGGTGTCTAGGAAGCTTGGTAAACATCTTTTATCATGATTATCATCCGGATTAAGGTAAGATTTCATCGCTTTATAGGTGAATTTCATTGTTCTTAACCTAAAA
Organism: Capsicum annuum; assembly: GCF_002878395.1. Taxonomy (NCBI): domain Eukaryota; kingdom Viridiplantae; phylum Streptophyta; class Magnoliopsida; order Solanales; family Solanaceae; genus Capsicum; species Capsicum annuum. Next base: position 2,017 of record NW_025862379.1, read on the forward strand.
TCCCAATTTAGCTTAGGGCTTGATTTAGCCCCAAATTTTGTTAGTTTGCACCCATCAATCGAGGGTTATGCTTCCTTGGTGATAGATGAGCATTGGGTTGACCTTTGAAATGCGATTTTCGTATATAGGACCCACTTGAGATTTTTTTGGTGTCATTTTTGTACCCGAAGAATAATAGTGTAATATGGGTATCATTAGATTCGTATTGATAAGTAGATTATATTTTTGATAGTGTAATGTCATTTTGGGGATTGTGAAGTAAAGACGAGCATGTGCTGCTTGAAGTGTGATTTTGCGGTTTAGCCTTGAGGTAGGCTTCTGTCTACTCTTCTTCATGGATGATGTATGATATATATTGTGTGTGAACGTGAATATTAAGATTTATATTGGATAGAATGACTTAGTATTAAATATAAATATAAGTTTGGAGATTAGATAGGGTTTTGGACCCGTAGGTTGAACTACTTAATACCCTTGTAGAATCCTATTGCCTTCTCCCTAGTTTGGGTAAATTGTAGCATGGATATAATATAATGATATGCTCGGAATATGATTTTAGCATTTGAAGCATGATTTGTATATTTAGCCTTATTGGGCTAGTGTGATAGTTTTGGAACTGTAAGTTTGGTAGAGTTGACTTGAGTACCCTTGTTTCTACTCGAAGTTACTATCTTAGGTGTTAATATGGCTTTCTTGACATCTAGAGGATGAACTAGATACCTTAGCCTTGTTTGGAGCATAGTATGCCTAATTATGGAAATTATGGATTAGAAGTGGGATCATCC
>NW_025862380.1:0-2773 GCF_002878395.1 Capsicum annuum
ATAACCATTAACAGCATTCAACGGAGGAGAAGTCAATTACAATTGTCCGTGAAGTAGCATTTAATACAGCTTGGCTAGATTGAAAGAATCATCTATATCTATACTACATTAAAAGCATGGAACCCCTAACTTAAAAGTTTACGACAATACCATTCCTATCAGCCTAAATACCTACTATCTAGTAAAAAAAAAAGAGGAAACTAATTGGCATAAAGAGAAACAACACAGATGTTTAATAGGAACAAACGGTCATTGTTCTTATCTCAACAAAATATGTGTTATTTAAAAAAAAAAAAAGCAAGCAAAGGGGTAACTCTCAAATCTCAATCTCATGCTTTTATCCTACCAAGTATGTTCTATTCTTTAATGCACTACAACAACAACAACAACAAACCCAGTATATTCCCACATAGTAATGCACTAACTTCCTTTTTTACCTAATGAATTGAACTTTTTAGTGAGGATCTGAGTGATTTTCAGACTTTGTTTAACATCTGATTCATTAAGATGTATTAACAAGTTGAATCTTTTTTTTAAAAAAAAGCACTTAATGGGCTGATATCTTAACCATTCAGATTCAGACCTTCATTAAGTGAAAGCAAATGAAAAGGGATTGTAGTGTAAAGTCTATAAATATGGCTTAGTGTAACAAATGTAGTTGACACACTTCAATATTCCTATTAGTAACCTATTTCACTTGTTTCTCCAGCTCATCCATAACATCTGTAAATAAATCTTTTGTTGTTGATCCTGAAGTATTTGATGAGACAGCCAGATATGTAGCAAAATCTTTAACCTGCAAGCACAAAATAAAGAAGGAAATTATTGGATGAGAAATTCAAAAAGACGAAAAGGGAACTCATGAAGGTAATCACTCTCACTAAACACAAGAAAGAAAAACTAAGAAAAACTAACTTTGATGCAATAATCACGCCAGTTAGTTTTTTGCATTAAGTATTCCCGCAGCAACATGCTCTTCCATCAGTTTTCGGAACTCATCACGATTTTTACGTTCAACTTTCCTCAATTCTTCCTATTTAAATCAACAGTGTATGCCCAGTGAGAAAGAGATAAATCAAAGTCTACAAACATAAATTTAATTTTAACCCCCGAGTCTAATAAGAAATATACCATCCGCAGTTTCCTTTGCTCCTCCTCTTCGCTCTCTAAATCACGTATATATTCCTAAAAAAGAAAAGGTTGCAACATAACTTTAAAACTGAGGCGTACAAATGAGATGTTTGGAAAAAGTTATTTATGATGTATTAGAAAAATGAGTAGTACCTGGAAAATCTCCAAGCGATCGATTTTCTCAAGGCAGGAGCATCTTTCATCAATTTCCAAGTGGATGAAATAACAGGATTGAGCTTGGGAGCTGAGACTGAAACAGTTTTAAATAACAGGATTGAGTATCTTTTAGAGAGAACCATATCTTCTTTTAAAAGCCAATTCAATTTTTCAAAAGTAGAGCAATTTTCTTAATTTTTACGATCTCTACCAATTGATTTTCTTGAAAACAAGATATGATTTTCTACCATTTTTTGCTCTGAAACTGCTCAAATTTTTTTTGTTGAAATTATTGTAATTATGTTTCTTCAAATACGATGCAATTTCTTGTTTGCTCTTCTTGTGGCTGCATCCAACCTCTGGATCAATTTGTTGATTTTTTTTACAAATTTATAGATTGTAAATTGGTTGGATTGTTTTTTTTTATCAGGTAAACAATTTCATTAATCACAGGTCCAAACTAGGTCGTATACAAGCAGTATACCAAAAAGTAAAGAGCCTACAACATGACATGGCTCTCTACAAAAGACACCCAATCCTCTATACGACCTTCCAAAAATAAATAAGGGACCGGAGGCTACTCCAACTGCCCAAATCATTTATACCCCCTCACTAAAAGTGGGGGTTGCCCCCCTCCCTCACTAAAAGCTTTACAGGGAATCCAAATTGACCTTACGGGGAAAGCCTCCTCCACCTCCCTCACTAAAAGCTTCTCAAAAAGGACTTGACAGTAAAATGGTTGGATTTTTAGGGTACAAAAGGGTAGGAGGAGAGTGAACGTAGAAGAAGAAAGGGTGGGTTGAAGGAAAAAGAAAGTGGGGGTTGTAGAAGAATAAAGGGGGTGGTTAGAGCTGGAGGGGGGAGGGGGGGTTTGAAGAAGAAGGAGGAAGTGGGGGAATGGCGTGGGTTACCTTTTCTCTTTCCTATTTTTTTAATACATACATAATATACATATTAGTGGGGTTCCCTTTAAAAAAAATTGATGTGGCTCTTACATGGCAATGATGTGGTGCTGACACGACAATGATATGGCACATGTGTAATGCACTCTCCATTGTGAGAATGGTATTATACTGTTAGGGTGGTATTTAATTCACTTGAAAGTTATTTAGGGGTATCTAAATGTTTGTAAAGTTAAAGTGCTAAAGTTCAGACGTATAAGATTAGGGGTGATTTTGTCTTTACTCATTATTCTATTGTACTTCATTGCCGCCATAATGTCTTGATAATGTGGTCAATTCTAGATTACTTTTAAATTGGTTTACCTGACGGGTAGAGTTAGGGGTCATCACGGCTTAGGGAGATTTGGATCGTGACAATCACAAACTTGACTTCGTGTGCTTAAAGAAAACTTCTTCACACTAATCTAAATATTTGCAATGAGTTTGTTTTAATAGAATATATGCAATATAAGTTGCTTCTGTAACTTTACTTGACAGTGATTGAGACACAAAATTAATAATACAAGAAGGGTTTACCTTAAGAA
>NW_025862381.1:0-3637 GCF_002878395.1 Capsicum annuum
TAACAAAAAAAGGGAGTAGTATTTAGCACCAAGCGGGAAGTATGGGTTTAGCACATTCTACTTCCACAGAACTACATAGCTAGTGTAGGTACGGATTATCAGATTTTTTCCACTTCTATGTGGATGATAGTTATAGATGTGATCACTTAGCTCAGGTTATATTCCCTGGCAAGAGTATGACACCTCTCCCCAACGTGAGATTTCTTCCTTAGAAGGATAAGATGTTGGACTCCATTTTAGCTCACATGGTTTATGCCAGTTAAGAGAACCTCCCTGTAGATTAAAATATACGTTTCAAACCCTGCGAATCAAAGTAAAAGAATGAAAGAAATGCTTTTAGAAAACTAAATGTAAAGGCTCACAGTTTTATTCAAAATATGCTTCTCAAAACGATAATAGCTTCACATTTTTGTTTTCAGATTTAGAGTGAGCTCTTTTACACTTGGACAGTATAATTTAAAGACATATTTTAGTACAGCTTTTAGAACTAAATGTTATGGCTCACGAGATTTATAAAGTATGTTTTGCTTCTCATTGCTACATATTTTAGATATTCCAGCTTATGTGAGTCATTTACATTTAGCATGCATTGTTTTATAAATGATGATTATGAGATGATATTTTACTTATGCATACCACCCCTATATACTCAGTACATCCTCAAAGTACTGGTCCACATATAAGCCTATGTGTTACATTATCTCATAATGTAGGTTTAGGTGCTCAGTGTCAGCGGCGTGAGTAGTTCGAGCATCTCCATCTACATCCGATAGTTGATAAGTCCTCATAGTTTGGGGACTTATTCATTTAGATTTTGCAGCTTATCAGTTTATGAGATTTAGCATTTCTTTTCAGACAATTTGAGTTAGCTGGGGTTTGTCCTAGTGACTCTCTAGTATTAATAGTAGAGGCTTGTCATACTACTAGATTTGACTAAAGATTATTCAGTTTTGATATTTCAGATGTTATGTTTAGATTATTCTCAGATATTACATACAGTTTCCGCATTCTTGCATGATTTTTATGTCTATATTTTCATTATTATAAGATTCCACCTCAGTAGTATGCAGACAGGGTTAGCTTAAGGCTACTCATAGTCTTAAGCACTGTGTGATATCTAGGGATCATATTTTGGGGCGTTACACTAAAAATTATACATATAGAGAGGCGGTGGAAAAGGTGTGGGAGCAGGAAATAGAAGAATCATCTTTCTCTGACTTTAATAAAAAACTTAAGAAGTTAAAAAAAACTTTGTATTTATAGAGTAAGAATAAATATGGAAACTTCTTTCAAAAATTAGTCACCTAGGAAGATTTGGTGAGAAATAAGGAAATATAACTAGAAATTAATCCTTCTGAAGAAAATAAAGAAGAATTGAGAAAAGGAGAAAGCCGAGTTTCAAAAAATCCAGAGGTTAGAGGAGGACTACTGGAAACAAAAAGCTGGTATACAATGGTTCAAAAATGGAGAAAGAAACTGTAACACCCCGAAACCTAGTCCCGAGAAATCATATGGTGCTCAAGACTATGAGTAGCCTTAAGCTAACCCTTTCTGCCTTCTACTAAGCCTGAATCTCATAATAAAGAAAGCACTGACATACGAGTCATACTATATGCGAAAAATTGTCTGAACATAATATCTGAAAATAATATTTGAAACCTCAATACTGAATAATCTAAATCAAAACTAACAGTCTGACAAGCCTCTACTACTAATATCTATAGAGTCACTAGGACAAACCCCCAACTGACTCGAACTGTCTGAAAAGAATACTGAATCATCTAGACTAATAAGCTGAAAATAAACTGATTTACTAAGTTCCTGAACTATGAGGACTCACCAACTATCGGGATGTAGATGGAGATACTCGAAATCACTCTCGTGCTGAAACTGAGCACCTGAACCTACATTATGAGACAATGTAGCACATAGACGTATATGTGGATCAGTACTTTTAGGATGTACTGAGTATATGGGGTGAAATGCATATATAAAAATAGTATATCAATCATCATCATTATTTGTAAAAAAGTGCATGCTAAATGTAAATAACTCACATAAGCTGGAATATCTGAAAACTGAAATCTGTAATCATGAATAGAAAATCATACTTTGTAAATCAAGTGAGTCATAATATTTAGTTCTAAAAGTTGTGCTATTGATCTGTCTGTAAATCATGTTATCTAAGTGTAGAAAGGACTCACTTTTATGTCTGAAATTTGAAATCTGTAGCTAATATCGTTCTGTAAAGCATAATCTGAATAAAGTTGTGAGCCTTTACCCTTAGTTTTCTAAAAGCTTTTTTGTTATTCATTTCTATTAGTATTACTCTTTCTGTAAGGAAAACACTTTATCTGAAGGGAGATTCTTCTAACCGACATAAATCATGTGAGCTAACATGGAGTCCAACGTATTGTTCCCCTTTGGGGAAAACCTCATGATGGAGAGAGGGTCATACTCTTGCCAAGGAGTATAACCTAATCTAAGTGATAATATCTATATTTGTCATCCATATAGAGATGGGGATAATTCTAAATTTGTACCTATGTTGGCTACGTAGTTCTGTGGAAGATAGGGCATGCTAATCCCACACTTCCAGTTTGGTGCTAAATACTACTCCCTTTCTAATTTGTATGCTCATTCTATTGAAAATCCACTTTAAAAGCTAGCATAGGGGTTATTACGAAACCAATTATGCATTTATCTGATTCAATCTGTGAATAAAACTATTTTGATTTCTAAAATTTGTAATAAATCTGTAAAGTGGATTTCAAATCTTATCAGAGAATCAAAAGATCAAATCTTTACAGAAAATCTAAAAATAAATTGATCATCTGATGCTTTAAGCATAATCGTTCTAGTAATAATAATATTCAACCTTGGGATAATAACCCATGCATTAATATCATGTCAAAACATCATAATAATCATGCTTGGTAATGAAATCAATGAGAATTCATCTCAAAATCTGGAAATTTACTGCAATAGGCATGAAAATATGAAGATAAACATTTAATTCAACTTCTAAAACACTTGAAATCTCGTAATCTTGCAATTAGCAATAATGGGTACGGACCCTAATTTAAAACTCATGCATAATCATTCAAAATCATATCAATTTGAAATAAAAACTTGGTTTTGGACACAAGGATGAAAGAGGATCCTTGTTCATAAACCCCACATACCTTAATTGACGATTAGATGAAGAAACTTGAATTTTGGGATTCCTATTTGAGTTCTTAAAGATGAGTTCTTGATTATCTTGATTTAGAAATCCTCAATTTTGAGCTTTCTTGGAGAAGAAATGGAGGAATTTGATTTCTTGGAGAGTAATCTTGAGCTCTAGGGTTTTGCTTTGGGAGATAATGGATGAAAATAAGCATAATAGAATTAAAATGAGCTTAATCTTGTATTTTGGATGAATTGAGGGGGGGGCTTGGAAATTGACCAAAAAGCCCTTTTAAAATTTTAATTGAAACTGGGAAAAAGAAGAAATTTCCAACTTTTCATGTCTAATTTGACTACCACATAGCATATGATATATGATTGATGTGCTCACTCTATTTAGGTAACACAAATCCAATGAATTCTCTGTCCTCCTTCAGATTATTGAGACCCCTGGCCAGTACCTCAGCTG
>NW_025862382.1:0-1451 GCF_002878395.1 Capsicum annuum
TGATATTTGATCTTGAGAGTCAAGAATGAGTTCTATGATGTTTTGTTGAAGTTTTTGATACATGATTATTTTACAACTTCAAAATTATGACTTGATATTTAATATTAGGAATTTCATGTTCTACCTAGAGTTGGTATTTCAAGTGCTTTCAATACATGTGTCAAGCTTTAAGCTTCCTTATAACAAATCGGATTATTGAGTATATTGATTCATAAGATTGAGTTATTATAATCAGTCCTTATATTTCCTCAAAGTTATTGATGTTGCTATAACTAAATGAATTATTACATATTGATGTTGAGAAAGATTTTTTGATTTTGAGTTGAGTTAGGAATCCATAGTTGTATATGATTTACCGATGAGATATATATATATGTTTTGGTGTTTATAATGGACCCACAAATTGATATTGATTAAGGTGGATTTCCCAATGCATTCTGAGCTGAGTCTGTGAGGAGTATTTAGCACCGAGTAGGAAATATGGTATTTCCTTAAAATACGTGCCACCATAGGATTGATATTGATGATTGTGGGCCAGAGGCCGAGTATGGAATTTTGATTGAGAAATTGAGGTTGTACTCCTTGGCAAGAGTATGACACCCCCACCAAAGTGGGGTTCTCTCCTTAGGAGAGTAAAACGCTGGACTTCATACGGCTCACATGGTGTAGTTATGTCAGTTATAATAAACTCCCAAGTCTATAAGAGTTCAAGTTTCATGAGTTACCGAGTCACTCTAAGTCATGATTTAAAGAGTTTGAGTTAAGTATAATGATTTATGAGATTTATAATGCTTGTATTACTATTGATGATTTACAAGGAATATATTTCAGTTAATTCAAGCAAAGAAAGTTGTTATCGTCAGCATGCATGATTTTCATAATCATTTATGATATTATTTATCATGTTGCATTAGACCCCCACATACTCAGTACATTCCTTAAAGTACTGACCCTCATATATTTCTATATGCTACCGTGCCTTATAACCTAGGTACAAGTTATAGCGCAAATAACGCATTCAGTCAGTTTGCAGCTTTTGAGAAATGTTGTATTTTTCTTACTTTAGTTTTGTTGAGATTGGGTAGTTACGAGTCATGACTCATCTCTCTGAAGTAAGTGCCAGTAGAGGCTTCATAGACAGTCAATAAAAGTTGATGTATTTAGTTTCAATTTCATTTGTAAAAGTAAATTCGTAATCCTGTAAAGTTCATGTTTATATTGATCAAGTTCAGACAAGTTTTATATTTTTCTAACTTTATATAGATTTAAGCGTTTTATCCAATTGTTTATGAGTTATACCAGTAGGAGAGTTAGCTTGGGGTCACTTGCGCCCCTAAGCACCGTGTGACATTCCGGGACCCAAATTTTGGGGTGTTACACCTACTATATATAAAATAAAAGGTGTTCAAAATATCTTTCCAACAATAACAATTTTACATTAATCCAACACC
>NW_025862383.1:0-1887 GCF_002878395.1 Capsicum annuum
GAAATTTCAAATTAGGAGCCCGCCTAAAGAATAAGGTATTGAAACTCAAGTCAAGAGTCCAATAGAAGCTTTGTAGATAAGATTTTTTTAATTTTCATTTATGTCTAACTTGTAATTTTTATTTTAAAGTAATGACAGAGCCGCGAACCAGAACCTGGATGGAACCTCACTCAACTCTCCAACTCGGTATAGTCCTTCTCTTACAAATCTTTTGAAATAACGTTCACTTAATTCCTCCACAACTTGGATAGGTAGGTTGTCCTAAGTCAGGACTCAGTTTTCCTTCTTCCTTCTATTTCTTCCTTTGAATAATGGTTGGGTCAAAATTCTATCTCATTGTCTACTTCTTTGTTTGAAAACACTTCGTGTTTACATTCAAAGGGGGCATGATGTAGACACCTATTTTTGTCCCTCCCGAAGACCCAAGTTACACATTTTTATCCCCGTCTTACCACGTGCCCTACCCCATGTAATTATCCCAATAAAAAAAGACAAAAATAACAACCCTTAACAAAATTTATCTTATCCTAACAACCTAACCTCCTACCCACGACATCCCAACCAACCCCATTCGTATTTTATTTCTTTTATTATTAACAATTATTATAGACAACACACTAATAACAAAATTCAAAAAAGAGGCCCCACAGATTGATTCCATGGACAATAACAGAATAGGCATAAAAAGATAGACCATCACATATAGGGGCAATTCTCTAGGGGGCCCACAGAATAATGGGGAAGAAAACAATTCTCCATTTTCCTCTTCTTCACACTGTAGACACCATCACCATAGAGAACACGAGGGAATCTTCCATTTTTATTCATACAAGCACCCCAAAAAATTCCAGTGAAACAGAGGGAGAGACTCCATTCTTTTCTTTCTCGTATTAATGCCATCACCATCTCACAATACACCAAACATTGGCACACACAGACTCCACACACGGAGCGTTTGTGTGTGGGAGAGGAGAGAAATCATGAGAAAAAAGATGGACAGAGAGAAAATTAGAGTGAGAGAGAGAGACTTAAGTACGAGAGAGGGATAAGCAAAGTGAGATCGACGGAGATTTGAAAATACCCATTGTTTGATCTTTCCGGTGAATGGTTTCCCTTTGGAAAACTCAGTTCAACCAACTGGAACTAGTAAAATCAATCTCTAATCAATGGAAATTGACTGTTGGCGACCTGATTCCGATGACATTCGATGGAAATGGGTGAAACTGGGTATGGGTTTGTCATTTTTGGTTTGGTTTTGGCGAGAAATAATAAAGGGTATTACTGAAGTTAGTTTTTGTCATAAAGGTTGATTTAGGGTATTCCATTGGCGACATCGAACAACTTGGGATTGAAATATAATCGAGGTCCATTTCTCCATCTCATCCTCTATTCTCGTCTTGAATTTTAATTTTTGTTATCTTGAATTTAATTGCTTTCATGGGTGTGAATGATTCGTGTGATTGAGGTTCCCTTGGTCAAAGTGTTGTAGCGGAACCAGTCAGTTGAGGGCACTACTTGAGAGAAAGAAGCAGACATGCGAGCCAAGTACCTGCACCTCTTTTTCGCGAGTTCAGATTGATCCGAAGGTATTATTCTTCCTTAATTCAGCCCTTCTAATCTAAAATTCATCTATGTATCTATTCTTTCATGAGTTTTTGCAATTTCTGAGGCATTTAAGAGTTTAGAAAGATTTTGAGCCCGTTTAGCAAATTGCTTCAGCTATGTGTACTTTGTTTTTCCTGTGTTCCTAGTCTAAATAACGACATTCGAAGACGAATGCTTCCAAGGGGGAGATATTGTAAGACCCCACAAAGTTTCCTTGTAGTTTGAGCCTTGAGCGTGTCAAGTGAAGTGTAATTCCAGCCGTAAAAGATTGAGAAGAGACTT
>NW_025862384.1:0-2396 GCF_002878395.1 Capsicum annuum
TCTAACCATGAGATACTGGTTTTTGAGTTAATTTATGTTTAGGGGTGAAAGGTATATGTCTCAAGGAAGTTTCAAATTTTTCAAATGAGGATTAGGTCATGTTTAGATCACGATTCTAGCATCTCATCATGAAAGTGTTGCATAATGGTGCTAATGGTGATGACACCCTTACCACATTGTGATGAGCCTTTAAATCGTAATCCAGTTATGAGTCTAAATATCTGAGAGGTAAGTATGTCTTTCCCCTCAACTTAATACATAAATTCACAACTTAAAGCTTTAGTTAGGGTATTATTTGCCCATCTTATCAAATTTCCTCTTAAAAACAAACCTGCTCCTTTCCCTATATCAATAAATTCTATCCCTTTCTCTCCAAGAAAACCATGAATTCATGTTTTCAAATCTAAGAACATTTAAGAAAGTCTTTATGTTTAGAAGTATTCCCATGTTAAAGTCTTTATTTCCATGTGTTTGATGAAATACCTAAGTGATGGGTTCTTGAATGATAATTTCCCATTATGGTTTACAAAGATTTTGTATGTCCTTATTGTTATTTCCATTTAGTGCTGGTGGGTTATGAACACTAGATACTAGTTGTTTCTATAAATTCAGTATCTTCAAAATGGTTATAGATAAACTATGAGCATATTGTTAGTAAGTTATTTATTTATAATCAGTTGTTTGTTCAATTAAGCTTAGTTCAGTTCAGTAATCATTATTAGTTTAATTGGGAGTAGGATTTAGCACCACAAAAACCTAGGGATAAGGTCTCACCTGCCAGCTGGGACTGGGCCCTTAGAAGCAGACCCTAAGTTCAAGAACTATGTAGCTACTATAGGATTATGAGATATCACCCGCTAGTGTAGGAATGATATTCTATAGGATGTCACCAACCACTTTAGGACTGAAATTCTCTTAGAGGTCACTCACCAGTTTAGGACTAACTCCCTAGTCCTTCGAGACACCAGTTGAGTAGTTCCTAAAAGACATGAGTTAGTACCCATGGCACGATACTGACACCCTTCTAACTGGGGTTATAAGTTAGACCCCAATTATCTCAGATTGGGGCATTTCGGTTAGATGATACCTCCCACAGTCTTAGTTCAATATTTAGTCCGCAATTCAATCCAGGTTTACTTGACTATATCATATAGACTTCTAGTTATTTGGTTATCAGATTTTAGTAATTGAGTTTACAGATTATTTTAGAAACATTATATGCTTGGTCCTACATGCTAAGTATTTCAGTTTTCATGCATGCATACTTAGTTATCTCATGCTATTCAGTCAGTCATTACTTTATGCACTGTTAACCCATGTATTTCAGCCTAACCTTATTTCATATACTAGTACATTCAACATATTGACCTCATACTTTTCTTTGCTCTATTATGTATTATATCATAAGTTCAAACATTCAGTTTCCCGAATGTACTTAGACAGTCTAGCACTTCAGCAGTAGCAGGAGGGGTGAGTCTTCATCCATTGAGGACCTGTGATGTTTAATCAGTTATTTCCTCATTTATTTTTAGTTATTTAGTTAGAGTTAGTTGGGGGTTGTCCCATCAACTCCCCAGTTGGAGGCTTTTCAGACATTCAGGCAGTCAGTTAGTTTATAAGACTTATCAGTTGGATTTTATTTTTTTTTGTAGATATTTCAGACTTGCAAATTCAGTTATATTTTCAGTATTTAAACCTTATGGCATTGTCAGTTCTTTTTTGCACATGTCTTTTATTATAAGTTTACTCAATGCTCGTACCAGTTACCAGTTTATAGGTTAGCTTGTGGTCACTTGTGACCATAAGCACCGTTGTCGCGACTAGAGGTAACCTCGGGTTATAAAAAAACTTGGTATTAGAGCCTAAGGTTTTACAGTGTCCTAGGGAATCTTAAAATCATATTGAATAGAGTCTTATACATGGTTGTGAAGTGTACCATACTTATGGACAAGAGGCTACAAAATGTTTTTGGAAAAGTTTTCCTTCTTTCAGTATTGATGTCATGCGAATGAGCATAATCTCTATTTAAAATTCTCTTTCTGAGTTGTTCTTCCTTCTACTTACAGACAATGCTTCCCCAAAACCCTAATCTTATGGTTGAGAGATAATGTTGCTCTTAATTTTTCTTGACTAGGGTTTAAACCCTTTGAGAGATAATGTTCTTGTTCTTGAGGAGATGATCTTGAGAGAAAACCCTAATCTTATGGTTGAGAGTGTATAAGAGAGCTTTTTAAGATGTCTCACTAAAGAGAATGGAAGATAATACACTCCTTGAGGGTTATAAGTCATGGGAAGTGAAGGAAAATACCAAAATAACCTTGCAAAAATGTCCCTCAAATGCTGTTAAACAATAGCTGACGACATTCGTGACAAGTCATCAAGCCGGTGACAAGTTG
>NW_025862385.1:0-3902 GCF_002878395.1 Capsicum annuum
TGAGTTTCAACTAACCTATTCATATGCTTCATGAAAACACATCAATAGACAAACTTGAATCTAAACAACAATCATCAACATGAATATAGTCATAATATGACAAGGAAATCACAATTTATAATTTAAAACATAATTCTTGAGCTCCATGGATGAACGGGACCCATGGATGAACACTACGCATACCTTAGTGATTGAATCTTGAAATAGATCTAATGTTTCTAAAGGTTCTTGAAAAATTCCTTAGGCTTACTCTTGGGGAGATGATCTTGAGAGAAAACCCTAATCTTGTGGTTGAGAGTGTATGAGAGAGCTTTTTGAGATGTTTAACTAAAGAGAATGAAAGATAATACGCTCCTTGAGAGTTATAAGTTATGGGAAGTGAAGGGAAAAAACCAAAATACCCTTACTAAAACATCCCTCAATTGTTGGGAAAAATAGCTAACGACATTCGTGACAAGCCATCATACTGGTGATAGGTCGTCATGAATTGTCCTCACAGAAAGGTAAAATCTTGGTTTTCTAGTTAAGGATGACGAAATTGGTAATAGGTCGTCAGGGGCAGCTTGTCACAAAATGTCGTCACTCCAGGTAAAAATCTGCCCAGGGTTGACGACATTGGTGATAGGCCGTCACGGGCGTGACGGCTTGTCACGAATGTCATCACTCAGTTTCCCAGCCTAATATGCCTGAGTAAAATGGGCATAACTCCTTGCTTCGATATCGAATTTAGGAGAAATTGATATCGTTGAAAATCTAATTCAATTATCTATCTTTTGGTGGGTTATAAGCTCAGATATTTATAGCATAATGAGAGATATGCTCGTTTGAAGTTGACTATATCAATATCCTTCTCAAGAATTCAATCGGTAAGGAAATGTTTTGATTCATCTATTAGCTAGGAAACTTTTGAGGCCTTAACATGCATCAACCTTGATTATAGAACTACCAAAGCACTAAAATTTATTACTCATGAGTTCGAAGAATAATCCTAAAAATGTCTGAACTTTTGGGGTATTACACTTATCATCCCATCAGGAGCATGAGAATTCTCCCGATGTTGTTACTGGTATGCTCCATGTATTTTGTTTTGATGTTTTTGTGTTGTTGTACCCCTGGTCAAGTTTCTTTTTTGTGGCCCCATTAGTCGCTATGAATTTTGAAATGAGTCCCAAGAAAATTTCTGAGCCTTTTCTGATTTCTACTCCAGTAGGTGAGTCAATTGTTGCTAATCAAGTGTATAAAAATTATCCTATTACTGTTCTTCATAAAGTCATACTTGTTGATTTGATAGAGTTGGACATGGTAGATTTTGACCTTATTCTGGGTATAGATTGGCTTCATTCTTGTTATGTATCTATAGACTGTAATGAACCAGTTTTTGACTAGTCTGAAAATTCAGTATCTCCCAAGAGTCATTTTATCTCCTATCTTAAAGCTAAAAAGCTAATATCCAAAGGTTCTATCTATCACCTAGTTAGAGTTAAAGACACTAAGTCCTCGACTCTAACTATTCAGTCAGTCAACATTGTTAATGAGTTTTCTGATGTTTTTTTGAAAGATCTCCTAGGGGTACCTCCCGATAGAGAGATAGAATTCAGGATTGACCTTCTTCCCGACACTCAGCCTATTTCTATTCCTCCCTACCGTATGGCACCTGCAAAGCTTAAGGAGTTAAAAAAGCAACTTAAAGATCTTTTAGATAACGGTTTTATAAGGCCCAGGGACGCACCTGTTCTATTCGTGCGAAAGAAAAATGGTTCTTTGCGTATGTATATTAACTATCATCATCTTAATAAGGTCACAGTAAAAAATAAGTATCCTCTTATGAGAATTGATGACCTATTTGATCAGTTGCAAGGTGCAAGTTATTTCTCCAAGATAGACCTCAGATTCGACTATCACCAGCTTAAGGTAAGGGAGTGTAACATCCCAGAAATAGCCTTTCGAACCCATTATGGTCACTTTGAGTTTCTAGTCATGTCTTTCGGGCTAACCAATGCTCCAGCAACCTTTATGGACCTCATGAATCGAGTGTTCAAGCAATATCTTGATATGTTTGTCATTGTTTTCATAGATAATATCCTTGTGTACTCCCGTACTAATAATGACCATGCAAATCATCTTAGGATTGTCTTGCAAACTCTTAGAGATCACCAGTTGTTTGTCAAATTCAACAAGTGTGAAGTTTTGCTAAGATCAGTAGCCTTTCTAGGTTATATCATTTCAGCCGAAGGCATTAGATTTGATCCCCAAAAGATAGAAACTGTAAGAAAATGTCCTAGACCTATTTCCCTGTCTGTCATTAGGAGTTTCTTGGGTCTATCTGGCTACTACCGCCATTTTGTTGAAGGTTTCTCTTCTATTGCGTCTCCCATAACCCGGTTGACCTAAAAGAAAGTTAAGTTCCAGTGGTCAGATTCCTGTGAGAAGAGTTTTCAGGAGTTGAAAACTCGACTTACTTTCACCCCTGTGTTAACCTTATCTGATGGTACAGATAGTTTTGTGGTGTATTGTGATACTTTTAGAGTTGGTTTGGGTTATGTGTTGATGCAGAGAGGTAAGGTTATAGCCTATGCCTCTAGACAGTTGAAGCCGCATAAAAAGAACTACCCAACCTGTGATCTTGAATTAGCTGTTGTGGTCTTTGCTTTGAAAATATGGAGACACTGTCTTTATGGTGTTCATGTTGATGTGTTTACTGATCATAAAAGTCTGTAATATATGTTTACTCAGAGGTATTTGAATCTTAGGTAGTGGAGGTGGTTAGAGTTGTTAAAGAACTATGATAAGAGTGTGTTGTATCACTCGGGCAAGGCCAATGTAGTGGAAGATACCTTAAGAAGGTTGTCTATGGGTAGTGTTACTCATGTAGGGGAAGGTAAGAAAGAGTTATCTTCTGATGTACATTATTTGGATAGACTGGGTGTTAGGTTGCTCGATTTCACTGAGGGGAATATTTTGGTGCAGAGTAGTTTCGAATCCTCTTTAGTTTCGAAAGTGAAGAAGAAGCAAGACAGAGATCCTAGTTTGGTCAGACTGAAAGAGTCAATTAAGGACCAAAAGGTAGAGGTTTTCTCTCAAACGGGAGATGACGTGTTGAAATTGCAGGGTAGATTGTGTGGTCCGTGTGTTAATGATCTGAGTTAGAGGATTATAGCTGAAGCGCATGGCGTGCGGTATTTTATTCATCCCGATACTACCAAGAAGTACTGCGACTTGCGGGAAATCTATTGGTGGAGTGGTATAAAGAACGATATAGTTGAGTTTGTCGCGAAGTGTGCAATATGCAAACAGTTTAAGGTAGAGCACCAAAGACCTGATGGTGTGATGCAAGAGTTTGGTATACCCACTTGGAAGTGGAAAGAGGTGAATATGGATTTTGTGACTGATTTACCTCTTTTGCGTCGTCATCATGATTCTATTTAGGTGGTTGTGGACAGGTTGACTAAGTCCGAACATTTCTTGCCCGTGCATACATCTTATACAGCTGAGGATTATGCTAGATTGTATATCCGAGAGCTATTCAAGTTACATGGAGTTCCCTCGTCCATCATCTTGGATAGGGGTACTCAGTTCACTTCTCAATTTTGGAGAACGTTTCAGAAGGGTCTGGGTACCCAAGTTCATTTGAGTTTCGCTTTTTATCTTCAGATAGATGGTTAGACTGAGAGGGCCATTCAGACTCTAGAAGATATATTGAGGGCATGTGCACTTGATTTCAAAGGTAGTTGGGATGAGCATTTTCCACTGATTGAGTTTGCATATAACAATAGTTACTATGCTAGCATCAAGATGGCACCATTTGAGGCTTTGTATGGTAGAAAATATAGATCACCCATATGTTGGTTTGAAGTGGGTGAAACTGCTTTGATTGGACCTAATGCAGTATTTGAGGACATGGA
>NW_025862386.1:0-1673 GCF_002878395.1 Capsicum annuum
ATATGTATACATTAAATATACACATCTATAGAAGATATATACATAAATATACAAAACATATGCTACTTAATATAATAAATTACTAATACGTGATAGTAAATTAATAATATATTAAAAGTAACTTTTTAATTTAATCTAGAAATTCAATTTAAATCATTAAATGAAAAAAATTACAAAGTAAGGACTAAGGAGTGAATGAATGTTGAATTTTATTGATTGCGAAATGATCCAAAATTTATAATTTACATGAATGAAATTATGCATTATTTTTTCCAACTCATTCATGTTAATATTAACGGAAACTTGTATAGGATAGTCAAATTCAACGGGGGCAAAACTATGCATTGGACTTGATTTTGCTGAGTTCTCCCGTGAAGACATAATTTCTTCAAGTCTCTGCTCGTCGTTCGACACCGGTTCTATTCCTTGGTTTCTTCTTTCTGCTCTAATCCAATCTCTGAGGTAAACTAGAACATTCATTGCATTGCTTCCCAATGAGTGACGGTTGTCTCAAAGCTGTTGTCGTCCCTGACTAAAGGTGCTCTCTGATGCAACGGTTGACATTGGAACATTCAAGATATCTCTAGAAAATCTTGAAAGCACAGGATATTGTGTTTCATTACTCCTCCACCAATTCAATGAGTTGATCCGTCGTCTGCGATCCTCTGGCGGCGACCAAAGATAATATTTCAGCTCTTCCCGTGTAATACCCCGAGACTTTAACCAATAGTGCAACCATGACTCAAGCTCATAAGAAGTAAATTATAGTGCTTTGGTTGTTTTCTGATCAAGGGTGATGTGTATTAAGGCCTCAAAGATGTCCTAGCAATTAGGTGGATCAAAACATTCCTTACCGATTGAATTCTTGGGAAGAATATTGTCATATTCAACTTCAAATGAGCATATCTCTTGTTATACTATGAATTATTAAGCTCATGACCTACCAAAAGATAGATAATTGAATTAACTTTCCAACGATACCAATTTCACTCAAATCTGGTATCGGAGCCAAGAGTTATGCCCATTTTACTCCAGCATGTCAGGCTGAAAAACTGAGTGACGACATTTTGTGATAAGCTATCACAAGTGTGACGATTTATCACTAATGTCGTCAGCCTTAGGCAGATTTCCACCCCCAGTGACGATATTTTGTGATAAGTAGTCACAAGTGTGACGACTTATCACCAATGTCGTCAACCTTAAGCAGAAAATCATAAAATCCACCCTTTTGTGATGACATTTCGTGACGACCTGTCACTAGTCTGACGACTTGTCACAAATGTCGTTAGCTATTTTTTTCAACAATTAAAGAAAATTTTTGCAAGGGTATTTTGGTCTTTTCCCATCTTTTGGGGGGCCATATATATATGAGAATTCCCATCTAAACCCTACTTTCTTCATTCTCTCTTCCAATTCTCTTAAGAAATATATCTAGCGTTTTCATTTAAGGATATTAATCTTCCAAAAATCATCCATAAATCTTCAAGATTTCTTCAAGAATCAAGTTCCTCATAGTGTGGGCTTCGAGAATCATTTATTACAAGTGCGGATAGAGTCTCAAGCACTAGAATTCATCCAATTTCAAAGATTAAAGTATGTGGGATTTTGAACAAGAGCAATCCTTTTGTTCTTGTGCCCAAAGCTTTGATTTCTATTATGGATTTATATGATTT